>NW_010268792.1:47252-83910 GCF_000690775.1 Eurypyga helias
AGAATGTTGCATTATACTTTTGAATAAATTAAACTGTAGCAGATATGGGCAGGCATGTGTCAGGCCATTTAGGTTTGTGTAAATTGGAATAATCATTTTAAATCTACCAGAAAAAACAGGTTAGCAAGGAAATAAAACAAGCTTAGGAAGGGGAGTAAAATAAACTCTTTTGAATAACTCTGAGGCTAATTTAATATTTCACTAATGACAGTTTGTTTCTTTCCCACAGAGGGATATACATTGTTTATAAAGATGGAGATGTTGATAATCCAATGGTCAAAGAGAGGGTTTGGCAAAATAGTGATTTCAACTTTGATAACGTTCTGTCTGCTATGATGGCTCTTTTTACAGTATCCACTTTTGAAGGCTGGCCAGCGTGAGTGAATTCTCCATGTTTTCACAGCATGTTAAGTTGGTTATATTTTCCAGAAGAGTTCTTTATCATTTACCATGCATTTTGGGGCAACAAGCCGTCTTAAGTGATAGTTAGTAATGGAGGAAGGAAAAAAACCTACTAGCCTTCTGAATCTGTGTACTTTTCCCATATTTCTTATTTCACCTCTCTCTATAAAGGGCAAATACAACTTTCTATATATTGTTTGATTTCTCATCTTTCAGCTACTTTTGCCATAATGAGCTATTCTTTAGCTCTAATGGAAGCAATGCTTTCAGATGTTTATCCATCGATGCACATCAATACTAATATAAAAATTTTAGGCCTTTGCCTAAAACTTTTACTCTAAAATCAGCAATAGTACACTGCATAGAGAGGACTAGGAAGAGCAAACTACCACTCACTATTTCCCTAGATGAGAAAGTCTTAGAGGATAGCTTTATGTGTGTGTGTGTGTGTGAAATAAAAAATACAGTCTTCTGGTCATTACCTTGTATGCTTTTTTCCAAAAGCATAAAGATTTTTGTGGTGTGATTTGTCTGGTTTCGATATGCTTGTAAGCACTGTTAGTAACCCAGAAAACATAACAGTAAACAGCAGACCATTTCTGAAATCTGTCCTCTGAGTCTGCACATTTTACTCTCTTTTGTCATTTCAATCTTAATTAAAATAAAATTTTGTTTATTTTTCAGGCTGCTGTACAAAGCCATTGATTCCAACGGCGAGAACGTAGGACCTGTATACAACTACCGAGTGGAGATCTCCATTTTTTTCATCATCTATATCATCATTATTGCTTTCTTTATGATGAACATATTTGTTGGTTTTGTGATTGTTACATTCCAGGAACAGGGAGAACAAGAGTATAAGAACTGTGAGCTGGACAAAAATCAGGTTAAAATAAATACTGAACTCTTTTGGAAGTATTCTTATTTATGCATGAAAAGCTTCCTTTCGGCTTTGGGTCAGAAGAGGGCACCAAACACACATCTTAGTGCAAAAAGGGATTGGGTACATACTATCAACTGGTATTCAGGTCACTGAATGTTGTCCTTCCCTTAAGCCCAACATACCAGTCTTTCTGTTGTGCAAGTGTTACATTAGGCTTGTTAACTTCTTAGTGTCTCACTTGTTGGTGTTACCTCAAGTAGAATACAGCACTTGCCAGCTTACCCATAGGCAGAGACAGGTTTTAGAGTAAGAACAGAAAAATAAATTTTGTGTTCCAAGTAGTCTGAAAGTGTTCAGAATGTTTTACTCTTCCGTCCTCTTCCCCCTCCCCGTTTATTTGGAACTTCACAGGGGACATTCAGATTGAAATTAAAAAAAAAAAAATCTATCCCATTTTACTGTTTAATCCTTGGACTGAGAAACTTCTCAGTTACCAGACATGATTTTTCAGCTGCTCTTGTCCAACTGTCACACATTGCATTTAAATAAAGTTAGCATAAAACTTTAGCCAGCATTCCTCCTGTATTTTTTGCCCCATCAGTCAATTTTTGTAAGGATACTTCAAAAGTCAAGTGGAAGGCCCCGAGTACGTGAAGATGTCAGGCACTGATAGAGTGGGAGATGAATCCATGGTGTTCCTACATATGTGACATGGTTTTGCTGGGCAATTTAAACTATTAGGAATAACTCTTCCTCAGAATTCATTTTGCTGACTTTAGGGTTTTATGCTACACAGCTACATTGGTGGTTGAGAACTTATTAAAGGCAAAGCATGACTTACAGATGAATTACTAGTCATGCTATTAATAGTCATGCTATATACTATACGTACACATACGTATCGCCTGCAGTATACTGCTGTGAACTGCACTGTGTAACGGTGAAGCAATTCAGAATTTCACAAACATTGTTTGATTCTTTGTGTGTGGCTGAGTAGTGCATATGATTAGGTACAGTTGTAAATAATCAAGGGAGGATTGTTAAACTACTTGATTAACAATAATAGAAACGTCTATAGCAAGTACATAGACTGCCTGTTTCAAAGACTCAGATTTAACAATTTGCACTTATTAACAGTTAATCAACTGATAACATAATTAGGTATGATCTGACAATTTTTGGTGTATTTGCTTTTACAGCGTCAGTGTGTAGAATATGCCTTGAAGGCACGTCCTCTTCGTAGATATATTCCAAAAAATCCTTACCAGTACAAGTTCTGGTATGTGGTGAATTCTACTGGATTTGAATACATCATGTTTGTCCTCATCATGCTGAACACACTTTGCTTGGCTATGCAGGTAGGAAACCAGAAGCTCTTTTGAAGCTGTTGGCCCAAATTGCAGGGAAGGAATGGGTGATATAATGCCTTCCATATTTGGCAACCTGTGTATCTTCATGAAGTGAAAAAAGCCGTTTCTGATCATAGTACTCTTCTGTGACGTGTTCTAATCTGTTCATCAGTTCTCTGAATTAAAGTTGTTTAAAAGAGCTTGATGTTGGCAAAGGTCTTCCTAACCTAATCAAGCTCTTTGAGCTTTATTTTGTGCCTGCAGTGTAATTTAATTTCGTAGAATCATAGAATTTATATTATTTGTGTGTGTTCCTGGGATAATACATGTGCAAGAAAATCCGAAGAGAACACAGAAGTCTAATTTTATTAGCAAACATGTGTCTCAATGCCTTAGGTTCTTTCATGTAATATATTCTTTTACTGTAAGCATTACTTCACTGCAGTGTAGTTTCTGTACTTGCCCTGTGTTCGTTTTGTATGTACAGTACAGCATATTTAGTTGGATTGGATGGGATGATCTTTAAAGGTCCCTTCCAACCCAAACCATTCTGCAATATTTCTATCCTCTGTGTCTGTATGTTCTTCAGAAGTTTAAAAACTTAATATGTGGAGTTGACTCTAGTTTTGTGTGATAATGCCAACCTCACACAAGCTTGTTCTTGTGTATTATCTGTATATACCTGTGTCCATATTATCTGTATATACCTGTGTATATATGGTATACCGTATATACCTGTGTGTAGTTTTGCATGTGTGGGGTTTTTTTTTTTTTGCATGTATATGTATTTATTATTCTAATTTTTCTTCATCATGTATGCAGTTCTTCACCAGCTACTTCTCTTACCTACTTTTCCAAGTTGTCTCTTTTCCCTAGTACTTCAGATTTTGATAAGAATAAGAATGGTTCAAATGCAGTTTACAAAACCATTCCGCTTTGTTTGGTAAACTTGCATGCACTGTCTCCTCTTGAAAAATACCACCCCTACACAATGTATGTTACTCCATGACCAACATACTGCAGCTTTTCCAAGCAGGTGTTACACCAAGTTAAGTAATTTTAAAGCCTAGCATATAAAACTTGGGAAAATACTGTTGTCTAAGGCTCCTCTTTGGAGGGATCAGTTTTCTTCTCAAAACAGTCTCCCTGGAGATTCCCTTAGGATGGAGAGGAATGACAATTTTGTTCCACTTAGTGCCTAAGCGGAATAAACATCTCCTTTCTTGACCAGAGATATTCAGCTAGTCTTGTATGTATACAGGTGTGCATCATAAATACTACTAGAAAATATTTCCCTGCTGTGTTTTTTCCAACTTTGTCTTAGGCTGCCTTACTTTCTCCTAATATTTTGAAGCTTTTACTTCTAAAAGTGTTGTATTTTTCATTCACAGCACTATGGACAGTCTAAGCTCTTTAATGATGCAATGGACATTATGAACATGGTTTTCACAGGAGTGTTCACTGTTGAGATGGTTTTGAAACTGATTGCATTCAAACCCAAGGTAAGTTTTAGATATTGATTTAATTAGGTCATCACCACAGGAATTAAGTATAACGTAAGTTTCATGCTAGCTATGTATTATTCAAAGTACAAAAAGAACCTACATTTCTCACATTTATCTATCAGTGAAATCATAACAGGAATGTTAATCTGATTATATATATACATACGTATGTAACTCCAGGAAATGAAACTCAGGTATTGGAAAAGCTATTACAAGGTGCTTGATGAGATCTGGAATATTTTGAGGTAATGAAAATGTCCCTTTTCAAATCAGATAAATCATTTCCTGTTACAAGCACTACCAATTCTTCTGTTCATGGTATGACATTCATAACTTTAGACTAAGTTAATCTCCAGGAAAGGCCTGTACGTTATTTTATATTTCCTTTTCTCAAGTGCAAAATTATTTCTTTCCTTTATAAAATATAACCAGGTAGTGCAAACATACACATAAATCTTTTGCTTATTTAATAGCCTTTTTAGATTTTCATGTTTTCAGTTATACATACACACTATTTGGTAGAGGGCCCCACAGTGGGGGCTTGATTCCATGCCTTAAAGGGACACTGTCAAAATGAATAATGCAGACACATCTCCAAAAGTAGATTTGCAAGAGAAATCGATAACTATAATTACGAATTGAAAAAAAAAGTTGAAAATCAGACTGTGACAGTTAATGCAGTCTTTTTGTTCTGCTCTCATCCCTCATTGATGACAGTGCTAAAGTTAATAATGAAAAACTAAACTAAATTTTGTTTTCAGTACAATAAAATCAGTATTTATTCTGGGCTTATATCTATGTAAATAAGTGAAGTGTGGTCACTCATTATATATGGAATTTGAAAAAAGCCAGTCGTGCCTTTGGAAGTTTATGGATCTCGCCATCTAAGACTGGTATTTCTCATTTTCCATTGTCCTCCTTTTAAAGTTATCAGGATATCTGCATCTGTAACTGGCAGTGAACTGTGCCCTTTCTTGGGGTTAAGTAGCAAACTGGGTGACTGTAGGCTGTGTGGGCAATCTTACTCTTCCTTTAAACAAGCAAACTCTGATACTTAGAGCAACATAGTCATTGCTGCCCAGAGCTCACGTGGAGTTAGATGTGTAACTCCTTTCCAGAGCTACTTACTCAGCTTGCATTTAGTCGTGAGCTCGGCTGTGGAGCCTGAGCTACTTGGTGTAAAGCCAGCTTGTATTTGCCCGCCTGATTCATCATCAGTGAAGAGATGGCCCATCACTGGAGGTCTGATGTTGAGATGTGCAGCGTGGAGTCCTGGGTGAATGCTTACCCACTCCCCCGTAGCCTCGCTCTGCACCCTCCAGTCCACTGTACATTTCTAATGAATTTACTTGTAGTTTTGTGGCACCTATCTTATTTAAATGCTAAGGATTTCACATGAGACATAGCACAATATGAGGCCCCAGAGGAGATAGCTCAGGTGTGGACCACAGAGTCATGAAAATGCTGATTGTGTTTCCCGATTTGTATTTCCTGTTCTGTATCCTTGTTTCACACTGAAGTTTCAGAAGACTTTGCTGCACTTTATCATCTGCTCTCTGAAAGAAGATTGTGAATCCTTGTACGGTTTTCTACACACTTGTGACTTTAGTGAGAAATAGCACCTAATGCAAAATAGAGCGGTCTGATCATGAGTGTAGAAATCACAGTGCTCCATTTGTATTACGGGCTTCTTACTCGTTACCAGATGCAGTGCCTTAATGCTGATCTCTATGACTTTGGGCAGTTCTTACTGTGACAGATCCCTGGATCTGAGCCCTGAAAGTTTCAAGGGCAGACACTGTCAGTGACAAGTCCCCACTTCCTCAATTCTGTTCCCCCATAGATGCCCTTACACCTTAAACTTGTTAATTAGCAGGACAAGGTTAAAAAGGATGTGCTATTAATCAGACTTTTGGCAGATTAATTAGCAGGAAGGGAAGTGAGTTAAATATCCTTAAACTGTTTCCTGCTATTCTTTGAAGATTGTAACTTCTTAAATTGTCAGATACTCTTTAACAAAACACCTATTGTCAACATATATTACATGATTAATAATTGCAAATCAGCTATCAGTCTTAAGCAGAATGTAAATGTCTAATTTACGTGACTAATTCATCTCTGTGTTTGTGCACTGGTGGATTTCACAGTCTAGTCTGGCTGAATGACGAGTTTCATTCATTAATTTTGTGCATTTAAAAGATTATTTCAAAGATGCTCAAAGCATCAAGTAAAAGCTCCATTACTCACTCTAAAAATAAGAGTAGGTAGAAACATGTTAGTGTTTATCTCACCTGCTTGACAGTGTCCCCTTAATATGTTGGCAAAAATCATGGAAAACTGTCATCTTCTGGTTTCGCTGGCCATGCAGACATAAGGCTACTGTAAATTATTGATACTCTTGCTGTGATACTGTGTTGTTTAAAACCAAGGTACTGCAGACTGCCTGCCAGCTCTGAAGTACATAAAACTTCAGTAAGTGATAGATACTAACGTTGATGCTGAGTGTCTGGTACACAACTGGGAGATTGGATCACACAGTACTTTGCAGAATGAGACCCTAAACTTTTCAACAGAGAACTGAAAGTACTCAAAAAAAAATTTATGTGGTAGATCTATAGAAACATACTTTGGTGTTAATTCTCAGTGCCTACATATTCCCCAGGATTTGTGATTTTATCCTTCAGCATTTCTCAATGAACAAATTTTTCATAATGTAAGTGAAAAGAGAAGGCAATTTTTCTTCACATTGTTCTTCACATTTGCTAAAATTTGTTACTTAATACAGTACAAAACCAAATACAGCTATGAAGTCTGAAATAATGCATCAACACATAGCATGTGTACAGCTTCATGATAGCTAGCTGTTACTTTAACTTGTAATGATTTTCCATGTTGTTTTAAATCAGATTTTTGTAAGAAAAAAGGAAAGATGGCTAGTAAGTGAATTGATCTTGGGTCATTGCAGTGATGAAAACAACTTATTTGCATGATGTTTATTTGCTGTGACTTGTCCATTCCTCCCTTTTCCAAAACCATCTTTATTTTCTCTTAGTTCTTTTGTTTATTTGTATGCTTTTGCTTTACATATTACTTTGAACAATATTTGTCTATACTGATGGAAAAGGTTTCAAAAAATAAGTGTGTAAAGTATTTTAGCTGTATTGAATCAAAATGTGGATTTGTTATTTCAGTGCCTGATATTGCAGCATGTGTAATAAAGTCACTTTCTCTATAGCTAAAAGTAACCTTTGTTTGGAGGACCTGTTTTGGTTCCCGTGGTTGTAGAGGAAGATGGATTGTGTTGGATCAGCACCCCAAGATTGTGCTGATTATCTGTTTGCCGTTTGCCAGAAGTCTTTTACGTATATATACAAATATCGCTATTTTAATAGCACGAAGGATACTTCTTTTAAATAAAATAAATAAGGAATATGAATGATCAGGAAGAATATTGGGAGAGTAGCTCTCCTTTGGTTGGCACCTGCTAATCTCTTTAGAACTGGAAATTTCGGTTGCATTGAGGTATTTCAGCATGATGTCTGGTAGAAATTTTGGGAGTGGCTTGTTCTTGTGAAGTGGGATGAATAAGGAAGGAGCAATAGGGAATCTTGCAGGAGCCCTGAGAAAAGCCGCATTTGTTCAGGAGGCCAAATCCATGAACATCGGCTTTTGTCCCAAGGCTGGAATTGATGATTAATCCTAAAGAACCAAAGCATGTGGCACAAAGGGCTGTAGAGATAATCATACTCTGATCTGTTTTCCTCTTACAGCCCCTTCCTTAAATAGGGAATGATAATAGTAACCTGAGTTTTAAAAGAGGTAAAGGAGAGTAGCACTAGAAACACAATGAGGCTTTGCTGACTCTGCTCAGTGCCGACTCTCCTAGAACATGCTGTAGAGCTGTGGTTTTCTGTAGCAGCTCTCTTGTAGTTTCCAAGAGCAAATTTCCACACAAAATTAGCTTTTTTCCAAATAGTAATGCACTCCAGTGTAACCTCTAAACTGTGAAGTTAATAGAAATTCTAACAGTATAAAATCTTAAGGAAAATATTGTCCAATTCTGAAAAAAAATTGTAGTTGATGTTGCTTTTCTATGCTATCAACACATGTAATAAACTACTCAGCTAAAACATTGTCTTACAGTAAACACTTGCCATTTTAAACTTCTAAACTTATTTTGTAGAGCTGAAGAATTAGTATTTTTAATTTAATTACCTGGAAAGCAGAATGTACATGTACAAAATGTACATTTCAGCCTTTGCCATGTAATGCACATTTCTTAATCCTGGTTGGCTGATAAATTCATATAACTGAATGAAAAAAGGGCAAGTTCAGTAATTTTTTCAGTTCTGAATTTCTGTAATAATAGGGCAAAATCCACATATTGCAGAAAAACTCCATATCTTGTCTTGTCTCTGTAGAGCTGCCTTCAGCAGAGTAATACATCTTGATTTGTTCCCAGTGACAGGATCATCCTGGAACCTACCTCAAGGTTTCTTCTGAAATATCTTTTTGCTCTCACAAGAAGTTTTGGTGCCAATAGACAGCTGATTGTATGACAGCACTTTATAATCATTTGCAGCTGCGTGCCAGTAACATACACATAGGAATATATTTAAAGCCATAAAATATCAGAATAGAGACTAAGCAATTTATGAAAATAAGTTTTGATACATTGGGCTGGCTGCGTTGAAAGCGTAAAGAAATTTTTCAGGTCGCTGTGGTTCCTAGCCCTGACCTCACTGGTTACAGCATCAGGCCTTGACTGCAAATGTCGTGTGAGTTCCCAAGTTTATGAGTAGAAGATTAAGTCAGTTCTCTAATATTTGTGCACAGTTCCATGTTAATAATTGTGCATGATTAACCAGTGATGAGCTTTGACCCTTTATGATAGTCCTAAGTGACTGCTAAAATATTCAAAGTCATTAATGTTAAGGAGGTTTCAATTGGCTTGGTCTTGTAGAGATATTATTAAAGGGATTTTGTCACGCTTATTAGGGTACATATGTCAGAATTTTTCAGCCTTGCTAGAAGTCCAGAACCAGTTTTGGGTGATGGCTTGCTTGCCGACGATGTATTATGCATGTGTACTGTGTGTGCGCGCGTGCGTCTGTCCGTGTGTGTGTCTGTACATGTATATATATGAAGTATATATATACACACACATGCACATATATGTTGCTTTTCCTTCAGTAGGCAATATTGTTTGTTTTTGTTTTGTTTTCTCATTAGACCACAGGTTTTGTTTAACTAATTTCTGTTTATGCAAAACTAAACAGAAGTATGCAAATATTTGACATTTCATGTGTAATCACAAACGTTTGCACCCTGCCTGCTCTGTTCAGGGCTATTTTAGTGATGCCTGGAATACGTTTGACTCCCTCATCGTTATTGGCAGCATAGTAGACGTCGTTCTCAGTGAAGCTGATGTGAGTATACCCCAGCTTACTTTCCCCAGTCCCTACTTCTCTTTCTCTGTCTCCCCACTATTTCCATCATCTGGACAAGTCACAGATTTTGATCTGATGTTTCTAAAGTTTGAGTACAGACCAGTCATAGGTCGATTATGTTGATATGGGAAATAAATAGCCTTTTTTTCTACCAATTTTTTGTAGCTATGACAGGGAAAGATTAGATTGTATAGTGGTGCATCAGAGGAGCCTAGAGTGTTTCTGTGTTATAACACTGTCCTTTTCTTCTCTTTTTCTGTTTGTGTTTTTCTCTTGCTCTCTTTCTGCTGAATGCTTGTCCTAACAGCACTATTTCACTGATGCATGGAACACTTTTGATGCCTTAATTGTTGTTGGTAGCGTCGTTGATATTGCTATAACAGAAGTTAATGTAAGTAGCAACTGTTCATGCACTAAAAAGTAATTGCTGTCATCAAGAAATGCAGAAAATGTAAACTTTATCGCCCCAAATCCTTTTCTAGAAAAGTATGTTTTATCCTTGAATCAGGCCAAAACATTGATATAAATGTTTGTACGAACTGTTATTATGGATCTATATACCCTTATAGCTGCACATGCACACAGCATAGTGAGGCAATGAGACTTACATGTTTCTGTGTATGAACAGAATCTATTTAAAGCATTTCGTGTATGAAAAAGGAATTAAGCCTCTATTACTGTTTTACTCAAAGCCAGTGATTATTGTAGGTAGCTTGAGAAAGATAATTCAAGATTCCTTCAGTAGTTTCAGTGCCTCAGTTTAAGAAATAATGATTTTGTTTTCTGTGGGCGGTTTGGTTTTTGGAGTTCTATTAGCATTCATATCTCATGAGGTAGCACGAGAAGGGTACATAAAGTAAAGCCTTTCTGTACCGGGGAATATAGAATGCTTATTTTTTCCTATTCCTTTTTCTTTTCCCATCCTGCCATAAATGTTTTGAAATTTTGAATTACTCTTAAAGTACTTAGAAAAGTCCATCTTTTTACAAAAATTTTGACTGATGGCTGCTACACACATAAGTGTTTGGACAACAGAAAGAACACTTTCCAAAGAAAAAAATAGGGAAATACTCATTTTTGCCTGTTTTCTGACTTGCTAATTTTTAACAAGGAAAGCTGTATCACAAAAATGAGAAATGAAAGATAACAAAATACAAACCAGTTCTGTAGCAGATATGCAAGTGCTTCCCATACTGACATGTTTCTCTGCGTACCCAGCCAAAATAAAATTTCAGAGGAAAGTGCCTCTTCCCTCTAATGCTTCTTGAGAGCTCATAAAGGGAGGCTGAGGAAGAGGGAGGCTTGGATCCAATGCAGCCACTGAAAGCGCTCAGGGGGCACCCAGACTCAGTAGGTGAGGTTAGTGTATTCCACCTGCTGAAGATCTTGCCTACTTATCATCCTGAGAACTAAGTTATCCAGAAATACCCATGATCCAGGAGATCCGCAACGTTTGCATATTTTCCCTGTATCGAAGGACAGGTTAATCAGAGAAAGCTGCAGATGTATTTAGTTGCTCAGTATTCTTTGAAGATACTTAGCTTGCTTTTCCACAGCAGTTTATGAGCTGCCAGTAACATAATGTTGCTTTTCTCTTAAATTCGTTTTAGTAAGCTACTGGCTACACATCTTTTTTTGCCCCAGTGGATTTTATTACTTAGCCAAATGGTTTCTTTTTGGTAGGGTTACTTAATATGCATCATCTTTCAAAATACTACTTAATTTGAGTAAATACTCTTCAGGAGTGAGTATTTAAGTTGCAATATCATATTTTGGGGAAACAAATCCATCCTGTGGCTATCCTTGCCATGTAATTGAAACAGTTTTTCCGAGAAAACACATTTTAAAATTTATTTTCCGAAGTGTTTCATGTCAAAACCCCAATTCTTAGGATAACATTCCTCCAGACAGTAGCAGAAATGATACCCTTTACTCCATTGAGACAGTACCTCGATGTTGGAGCTGTGAACACCAGGATGATAAAATTGCTCAGGAACATGGAAGAGAAACTGTCTTTGAAAAAGCTGTGATCTGTTCCAGGCATTGCAGGATGGGGAAAAAAAAAACAACGACACATAAACCTCAAGTGAGAACTGTCTAGAAGACACATTTTGGCTTTCAGTGCGTAGTTCAGATCAGCAGCCCACCTACTCAGAGCTTGGATTTGTCAGGCTGGTCTCAATTGAGGGCACGGTTTGAGGATTTCTTTCGGCATCTCTGTGAGCTTAAGCAGCCTTCGCCCACAGCCCTCACCCCCGTAGCTGTGTGAGCTGTGCTTCCACAGTCTGGGAACCACAGCGCTGGCTGGATGAGGTGCTGAGCACGAAGTGTTGGCAGAGCGTGGGCCATGCTAGGGCAGCAGTGTGAGGATAAGGCACCTGGCAAAGGAAATTCTGATACTGGGCCCATGCAGGTCTCCCTTCGGAGCGTATCAGCATTGGCACGGACAACATCAATCAGTGGCTGTTGAGAAACAGGGATGTACATAGGTTTTAATCATATTTGGTTCTAATCTATTTGGTAAGCACAGTAATACCTATTATAAATGCATTTCAACCAAATATAGAAAATAAATGTGGATGTTTTTTGTAAGATGGCAGAACGTCTTTAAGCACACACAGTCTATCAGCCTTCATTACAGACTTCAGTTTTCTTTATACAGCTGCAAATTCTACACTGCCCTCTGAAAGAGTAAACACAAAAATAATTTTAAGGCTGATTCACCTTAAAATTCCTTTCTGGTTTTATGTTAAATTTAGGATTATCTTGATGGAGGAGTGATAGGGTAACGTGGGAGCAGCAGGACCTTAGACTGAACCTTAAATTTCAGACTGCTTTTGCTCAGTTCTCAGTGGGGGATGGATTTTTTCTATCTGTGAACTGAAAGAACCTGAGCTGACAGGGAGGGCCAGTCAGCATGAACTGCGTTGTCCCATTGAGATAGTTCTCAAACTGTAGTTACAGTTGACGGAGCAGTTTTTTAAAACCTGCCTCAAATTTTTCCATTTTTCTCTTTTCCTCAACAGAAGTTCAGATTTAGCATTTCGGCTCAAGTATTTACACATTACCCCCTGTTTCCATTCACAGTAGTATTGGTGTATATCTGAGGAACATAAAAAGGCCATTCATTATTAGCTTTCCCTTATAATTGCAAAATATATTTGATTGTGAAAAGATTGAAAAATAGCTCAAATGTGCTCCCGCCCCTGTATTTAGCCCTGTATGGACAGTGTTAATTTGGCAGCATTGCTTGCACCCTGTCACTACTGAGCTTTCAGCTGTGAAGAACACTGGCATTTTAGGAACTCACACGGTTGTCTAGAAAACATTCTGGAGATCAAGTAGTGATCTGCAGTGAGCGTACACACCACAGCCAAGCACTGCCATGTCTTAGTTTTTCACGCTATGCTCACTAGAGAAAAGAGGCTCATCTTTGATGTCTTCTGGTGTTCACAGCAGACTATTTGTGTGTTAAGTATTGTCTGGTTTGGGTCTCTTCCACTTTTCTGTGCTTTGTTTGTGCGAGTCATGAATGTATTGTGGTTTCAATGTGTTTCTGGGCTTGATTTCCCATTTTCAACAGGAAACAGTGAATACTGCAAAGTGTCCAGGGAAATTTCGTAGGTTTTTGTCTTTTGTTTTGATTCTATTGAATTATTCCTACTTTATTAGTTTTGTGTAAATTTCTATAATCCAAATTCAGTATTTTAGGATCTCTTTTTTATTATTTTTTTTGGCATTCTGAACTGTGCCATTCCACCCTTACTTTTTATCTAACAATGACAGTGATCCTGGGAAATCTACAGCTCTGCTAACAAGGCTTCGTTTTCAGTGGGATTTCAGGCACAATTGAAACAGCACCTTTGAAAATCCTCATAAAACTCCTTAAACCAAGGAAGCTCTACCTTGTTTGAGGGGTGATCTGAAACAGTGTAAATTGGTAGCGCTGTTGTAAAATCAGATCTTGTTGCAGTTGTAACTGCACGAGTGCGGCCGTCTTAATTGACCCATGTTGGAGACGACTTGAAAGAACGTGAATACCTAAAATAATGTAGAGAGGCTCAAGATGAATTAAACATCCTTATAGGTTTGCATATATAATTGCCTCATGCTGTGGAAACAACTCAGCACCGTTCTGAGGGTCTAGCTGTGTACATTTAGGCTAATTCCAAAGGCCGACAAGTTCTTCTCGTATATACCATGTTGGTATCTGACCCAGTTTTTTTCAGGAGAGGGTGTTGGACTTTCTACTTACATATCACCTTGATTTCAGCATTAAATTCTGGAAATCAAACATCATCTCTTTATTTTGTTGTTCCTTTTATTATTTTTGTAATGTTTTATAATGGTGTGTATGTTGCCCTGAGGCTGATTCTTCTGATTCAGTAACATCCCATTCATACATGATCCAGCAAATTACCATGTTTTGGACATTTTTGGTGCCCATGGAAATCAGTGTTTAATATGTTCAGCAATTTACAGAACGGCTCAACATCCTCAAAGACTGGATCAGTGACCAACTCCAGAAACGAACCACCTCAGAGCAACATATATTTTGGCAATACACTATTTTCTAAGATTTTTTTTTTTAATTTTATAGAATTAATTTTAATTCTATAATTTTAATTTTAATTTTATTTACTCTGTCATTTAATATCCCTTCCTTTCAGCAGTTCTTTTATGAACCTAATTGGTTTTCATGTTCGTTTTATTTTTAGAAATTTTTAGAGGCAAGTATATATAAGTAAATATATCTATGGTACAGCAATACAAACATTTAAAAGCACTACTAAAACCTTTATAGTTACTTCTGGGTTTTGTAACCTTTTGTTTTGAAAAAGTTTCATATAACACACAAGATCTTGTGTGGTCATAAAAATGGTTCCTTTTCAACTAAAAAAAGCAGAGCAGTGATTGTGAGACTCAAGATGCGGTCAGTCCATTCTGGGAGATGGACAAATATGACTTAAGGCAATGAGAAATAAATAAAGTGGAAATAAATTCTGAATAAGTGAATTAGTTCTTACTTGGAAATAACAGAAATGTTTCAATCTGGCCTGACTGTAGTGAAATTACCTGCACTTCAGATCTGTCTGCTCAGAAACCATTTGGATGACCAGCACTGGATGACTTAGAGTCATGAGCACTTTGTTACAGTACTAGTTACAAGGTTTTAATTCACATTTTTTATTTAACTTTCTTTTCCCATTCATGTGCTGCCAAAATGTCAAGAAAATAATGGAGGGTTCACTTTCCTCTTCCTTTATGCAAATGTGTAATGTAGTTCCTATGGGACTAAATTTATGCTTAAAGTTAAGAAAAATTCCGTGCTTACACTACCGTAGCAATTAACAGTGATCAGTAGCAATGTCACACACCAGAGAAGTCTCTCTTGCACCAGCATTGGATTCTGCCATTTGGCAAGCAGCAGCACCATTATTACCCTCTCAGCACGATGCAGGGCGTAATGTTGGATGCAAACGCTGGGATGCTCTTTCCTCCTGCCAGACGGCTCGTGGAGAGCGTGCTGGGGCGCTGGTGTTTGTTTCTGTATTCCGCCCGCTCACCTCGTAACTGGAGGGACAGCTGGTTTTGTTTGTGCGGAGGAGTGGATCCACCCCCGCCCCCATATCTACCTCCTATAATTCCGGATTCCAATTTTGAGCAAAAGCACTGCAACTCAGTTTGAATCCCACTTTATGCATCAATATTGTACATTAGAACTTAGGTTTTGTTGCTACTAATTGATATTTTTGAATACTGTTGATACATTTTCTTTAGACTTTTGCAAATGTATCTTTTTAGGCTTAAGGATAGGCCAGAAAACATACATTCTCATATGGCTTTGCTTTCGTTAGTGTGAAGTCTTATTGCAATATGAAATCTCTACTGTGTTGCAGTATTTAATTTGGACATAGAAGTAAAGATCTGAGCTGCTTTCATGCAGGTGTTAAAACAATTAATGTCATTCTGATGGACAACTGAGTATTTATTAGACAGCTATCACAACGATACCCTACTCCATCCGCATGTTAGTTATAAAGTTTTAAATGCAACTTTTACAGGGGAAGAGATCTAGTCTACCCTGGGGTTCCTTGCACTGATTCAAATGTTTACAAAATGATGTATATTGGCCTTGGGTTCACGTTGAACAGGGAGTAGAGAGAGCACTGATGGGACTGTGAACAAAACTACTTGCGAGCACATTTGACTGCCAGTAATGAGTCTCTGAACAAATCGTATGTGTACATACATACATGGATACAGACACTTTACGCAGTTCTGAGGATATTTTGGCAACCTGAATGCTTTCCTCTGTTGTCATCACATGTACTTGTCATTCAGATGTTTCCTTCTAGGTTTGTAATCACGATTACGCCATCATTATGTGTTAATTTGTTTTGGCATACTCTCCTACCCTTTGGCCCAATCTGTAAAAAGGAAGCATTTGACCAGCACTGTATACTAATACCCACTGGTTTTCATCACGTTCGTTTTTTCCTGAACACAGCTACAGTTTGCTTCCAATGCATGACGCAATCTGCTCCCCACTCTGCACGGTTTTGACACGGAAGTTTTTTCA
Source organism: Eurypyga helias (assembly GCF_000690775.1). Lineage (NCBI taxonomy): Eukaryota > Metazoa > Chordata > Aves > Eurypygiformes > Eurypygidae > Eurypyga > Eurypyga helias. The sequence continues at coordinate 63,425 of NW_010268792.1, forward strand.
GTTAGGATGTTTATTTTGAACTTTGTTGCGATATGACGAGTATAATGAAGAGGTACTCTTCAGGAAATGGGCTACATTTTTTTGTAAGCAGCAAGAAATACTTGACCCAAATTGGTAGCAGGTAGCAAACATTTTAATCAGTGACTCAGAAATTTAAGTTGATCATTGGTTTATCTTTTTTGAGGGTTGGGATTGCTTGGGGAAGAAAGCTGCGGTGTTCAACTTTGATTAAGAAAAAAGAAAAAGCATACGTTACTGCCTATTTGAAGTATTTAAGAATTGGCTTATAATTAATTATAATTCATTCATTCATAATTAATCATTTTGGAGTGCTTTGCAGAAGCACAGGCTCTCGGTGTCGCTGGCACGTGGCTGGCAGAAAAGGTAGAATAGTTGAGTCATCTCTGTCCTCAGGCACCGCATCACCGTGTGTCTGTTAGCCCCGCAGTGAAGGCAGGAGCTGCTCGTTTGCTCTAGCTGCACCCATGACCAGACTTCCAGCAGCAATCCCAGAAGCACGTCTGTTGTCTTAGGAGTCACACAGTCTCCCGGGGAACAAAAAAGTCATGGTAATGATCAGCCAGTCCTGAAGCGTTCGGGACACGAGTAGTATTGGAATGATGGGTGGAAGGTGAGGGGAAAGAGGAGATTGTAGACAAACCGTCTGCCCACAGGGAATATTTTTAATTGCATTCTTGTCAGCAGCCATCATCCAAAGGGACCCTCCCAGCTCAACGCACCCCTCCCTCAGTCTCAAAAAAAACGTACGCAATGTGCCGCCTGCTTACACGTGTACGTATCAAACAGTACGACTGAAGCTGCAAATGAGATGGTGTTTGGGTAGTACGTGTTTTTTCCTCATCCGTAGGAAGCAGACGTCCTCTGTTACTGTCGGTCTGTCTGTTATTGTTACCCAAGACTGTTTTATCTTAATCCCAGTTGCCCAGATTTTAGTATTGCTTCATGCTGGATGGACACACACAAACGTTAACTAACTTGGTCTCTTAGATGAGCATTTCCTTAATAAATAACTATGAATAACATTTTCTTTGTAGTATATTCTTTATAACTAGTTTCAATAATATAAACCAAGCTGCTGTGTTATCAGGGGGAAATGCTAGAAAGGAAACAAATTAGATGCACTCACTCTAAAATGTCAGAACCCAAACCGCTTGGCCAGTGATGGGCAGAAGTTCAATATTTTCAGCTCCAGTAGGAAAAAAAAATTTCTCTGGATTGAGGAGTTCATTTTCATTTTTTGTTTCTAGCATCTGTTTCCACTGTGGTATTTTTATATAATTTACTTTTTATGAACAGTGTGTTTTTCTGTTTCACTCCCGACCTACACTTTCCTGTGTCCATAATTTATAATCCCTTGCATACGACCCCCCAGCACTTCCCAGCAGCAGGCACTCGGCCATCAGCAGCAGGCAATTAGGACTGCTTAGTCTGAAGAAGCTGAGAGGAGTGTGCACTTCACAGCCCTGTGCACACCCGGGTACCTTCAGTGCCCTCCAGGCAGGAAAAAAGGTTGAGGGATTTTGAGCCATCATTCCTGAGCACCTGCAGTCGAGTTGTTCACATGGTTCTGGTGAGCTGATCTCTGGCTGCATTTCCACAAGTGAGAATTAGGAAATTATCAAGGTAGTTTTGTGTAGAAAAAGGTTTTTTTACTGACTTCTCATTTAGTGAGTGTTTTTTCATAACCAAATCATAATGCAAAAGCCTCATTATTTTTTCTTTTGGAAAACAATTTAATAAAAATCTGTAGGACTGAAGTATCCTTTTTCTGTTCTTATCAATCCCATTACATATCACTATTCTTATATCATCTCTGGCTTATTGGGGCACAGTTCTTCTCCTATAAAAGCTAGTGGGAAAAACTCCTCCCAAATGCAAACCCCAGCGTTTTGCTTCATTTTTTTTTTAGTGTCAGTTTGTGATGATACTGTAATGTAATCTGTTCTATACCTGTCAAATACTTCATTTATTTTTTGATGATACAAAATATTGGAAGATAATTAAGTAATTTGCTTGCTGATTAAGACAGTATCAAGCTCAGCATGGGAGCTGAGATAATCTCAGCTCACCAGAGATTAATACAAGATTTCAGGCTTTGTCTGCAGAAGGTATAATGTAGCTCTTTTTATTTAAAGTTTTCAGATAAAAGTAAGTTTTTTTTCTGTACCAAAAAGTCAGCAGCAATGTGGGGGTGTGTACACTAGTTCAGGTTTGTGATTGAAGTAGGTAGACAGCTTTGGAAGATTATTTCCATGTTTTCTGATATTTTGGCATTTATGATGTGATTTATGTATTTCTGCTTAATCCATATTATGATGGTTTTATTTCAAATTGTTGGAATACGCAGGGAATTTCTAATGCAGCAGCTGTCTTTGGCAGCATATTGTGTATTTTAGTGAAGTGCTTATAAAGCGTAGATGTTACAGCTGATTTTGCAAATACTTTGCTTACTGAAGTTGAATGAGATCTGGGTTTTGGTTAGTATTAATGCATCACTTTAGTAATAATCCCTTAAACAGTTTTAAAAGTCTTTACCTCAGAAAATACTGATATCCTGGCAGGGCAGTAATGTATACATGTATAGATTGCACGTAGTTAAGCAAAAAGTTATTTTTACCTAATTTTGCCCTTATGATGCCTGTATAATATACATGTTTTGCAAAAAAGTAAGAGACAAAACAATTAGTATTTTAATAAATACTGCTAATGATCTGACTGTAACAAAATAATACCTATTCTTGGTTTTTTACCATATGCTTGTATAGTATACTGCCAGTATTGTCAGCACATTCAGCTCCTCTCTTTCCCCTTCCTTCTTCCCAAGTTTTGTCTTAGGTAACAGCAGGACTTGAGATTTTACTCAGTGAAAGATGGCATTATGTTGGGGGTGGCATCGTGGTTATTGCTGCTATACATGACAATAATTTTTGAAAGGTGCCCCTTTAAAAGGAGGGTATTTTAGGCAAGAGAGTAGGACCCCTCATTTGGCTCTAACATCCAGAATCCCATTTGTTCTCGTGCTGTAAAGTTTTTAGAGATGCTTCCACTCCATTTTGGAGGAAGCTGCTGTGCCTCCGTCGGTGCACAAGCAAGCTTGGGCACTTGGTCCTTGGAGCTGTGCTAGCTGCCTTGCGAAGTGTCCGAGCGCTGGGCACAGCGAGACGGTTTCTCCAAAGCCAGAGCCATTATAAAGAGAGAAGTGAGTTTCTTCTTCACAGGACATAGAGTTTGGCTCTGTACACAAGAAGTTGGAGTGTGCCCCTCTCCTCCCTGTAGCTCCCGAGGGCTGTACAGATCTGTTCTGTAGGGTCAGTCAGATCCTGAAGCCCTTTCTCCAGGCCTGATCCGGTTGCATCAGTTCAGGTTTACGAGTACTTTGTAGATCGTGAAAGACCACAGGTATTGCCTTCTCTGCACCTCTAGGGGAGGGTTAGTCTTTGTGTCATTTTGCTAAAATTGTCTATCACTTTGGCATAGTGAGAATCTGTCCTTGGTAAGCACTGCAAACCCCAGTGTTCATCACTGGGTGAGCTACCTCGAGTGAATTGCTTTGCTTTAAGGGAGCTCCTGATGTGATATAAAACACAGTCACTTGAATATGCTTACATTCTAGTGATGGAGTAATTAATCTTCAAAAAGAGCACAGCAGAAAAGGGACCTTGAAAGGCTAGTTTGACCCCAAAGCTCTGTTCCTGAGTTTCACTTAGGCTTACTGCTACATTTTCATACAACCTGTGGAAGTCGATGGCTTATTTTGTTTAGCTTACCTAGGATCAGATACTTTATTTTGTATTAATTTTCCTTTGACTCTTTTAAGCATGTTTTATACTAGCATATTTTAGTATGAGCCAGCCAACATGAAATGCTAAAGGGAAGGTTTTCATAAGGATATTAATGTTTTGTTCAGGAAGTATATTGGGTTGAAAGATGTTTGTTTACATTTAGAAATGAAAAATGTCCTTCCTTCTGTTTATGGTTAAGCTGATATTTTTGATCATTTATTTGATTTTAATATTTAATGTTCTTAATTTCTTAAAGCCAAAGCCAACTGAAACAGTCACAACTGATGAGTCTGGGGTAAGATTAGTAAACTGACCCCAGTGGTTTTACCTCTACTTGAGTTTATTCTTTTTACCATGTCTATTTTCCACCAATTTTTTCTGTATTTTTCATAACTGTCTTACTACAAAGATGTTATGCAGTGGTTTGCATTCATTGTCAGTGTACTATTGAAGTCTACTACAAACAAACCCAGTATGATCCTTATTAACAAACCAGAAAACTTGGAAATGCATGTGGTGTGAAGCATTTCTACAGGTCCTGTGTTTTTAGCATGTAATTTTTCCTTTCATATCATGTTTATCAAGGTGAAAAGGCCCTCAAGATACATTTTCAAATCTTACCTCTTCCACCTTTGCATTTGATGTTGTTTTTCTGGAAGTGTTGCATGTTTGAGTTTGTATTTGGTTTGACTTCTCCATGATGCTCTTCAGAACTCTGAAGACAGCGCTAGGATCTCCATCACTTTTTTCCGTCTGTTCCGGGTGATGAGGTTGGTGAAGCTGCTTAGCAGAGGAGAAGGGATCAGAACTTTACTGTGGACATTCATTAAGTCATTTCAGGTCAGAAAAATTTATTTAAATTTGCTTTCTACTTACAGACATTTATACACCAAATTTTATGAAGCAATACCCTGTAGGCTACAAAAACCATTTCATTTGAAATTCATGCTATCGGTAATGACATATATAAATATATTTGCATACTAATGCCAAATTAAACTTCACCAGTTACTTCAGTGAGTCCAAGGGTTTGTTATTTAATTGCTACCATGAGATTTCTATGGTACTTCATTAAAAATATTTGTTATATCTAAAAGAGATAGGATAGGTTTGACTCACACAGGTCTCATACTTCCACACGTTTTATTAGATGACTAAAAATGAGGAATTTAATCTATTTTTTTAATATAAAACTGATTTAATAAGTGTAACAAATAGATTTTTGAATCCTTGCTGCTGAAAACTGATGCATGTGAAGTTAATGGAATTCTGTAACTGTATAGAAGGAAGTATCTATGTGTTGTCAGAATCAGTAATGAAAATAAAATTAAAAACTGCTAAAGATGATTCTTCCCCCTGTATTGCTGGCAGAAATAATTTAAAATATAATGAAGCTTGTGTTCGTTGTATGCGGCAGCATATTAAGAGTGACAGGTAATAACATTTTAAGCACTTGCATAGGAAGAAAAACCTTGGAAAGCCTGTGTCGTACAGAGAAATTATTTTTGTAAATGGAAATTGAAATTATGGCATGAAATTATTAAAAGACAATGTACCTGTCCCGTTTCTAGGCTCTGCCTTATGTTGCTCTTCTGATAGCCATGCTGTTCTTCATCTATGCTGTCATTGGAATGCAGGTAATTATAGATTCATTCTTTTGGTGTGGAAAAGAAGTACAGTCCTGGCCACTCTGAGACTTGCTTGCTAAGGTGCTTATTGAAACATTCTGAGTAATGAAAAATCTTTCTTCGGCTGTGATTTGGGTAGTCAGAAAGTCAGAAAAATGTAGGAGAAGAGCTTGGTGTGAGCTTATAGTATCTTGGTTTGCTGAAAGGAGCCACTCCTCTTCCACGTGCTGGGAAGTTTATCCCTACGCATGAGTGTATGAAAGAATGCGTGGCGGATTTTTTTACTGTAGACTTGTTTTGGGAATCAGGCATTAAAACTCTAGCTTTTATTATGTTTAAGTCTTTACCACATGAAAAGAACAGAACTAGGAAAAGAATCTAGCTAAAGGTTAGGCACAGCCCGGTCTGTGATTAATCAGGAGTAGGATATATGTGCAAGATGTATAAAGCACAGGAAGGATTTTGGTAACTTAAAATGTAAAAACATGCTGTTGGGATGAAGTGCTCTGGGGGCAGAACAGAGTCTCTAGTCTTAATAACTGGAGGTAGCTAGAGAGGAGATACCTGTCAGGAAACTGCTCCTCAAATTCAGACTACGGGGCCATTTCTAGTGGAAGGACAGGATAGCCAGCTGAGAGGGCACAGGCTGCAGGAAAGCAGGAGGTGAAGGCATGGAGCAGGGACCTGTGACTGGGAGCGTGGTTCAGCTGCATGGCAGTCTCTGTGCCACACGAGATCTAGTGCTTGCCTCAGGAGGTACCTGCAGAACTCGGCTGGGTGGCCAGCGACACGGCAGAAGTTCCTGTTAAGTATCCTGAATTTGGGCTGCAGTTCTCTGCTGTCTTTTTTTTTTCTTCCCCCCAAATCCTCTTTTATTGTAGGTATTTGGAAAAGTGGCCATGAGGGACAACAATCAAATAAACAGAAACAACAATTTTCAGACTTTTCCCCAAGCTGTGCTGCTTCTCTTCAGGTGAGTGAAGTTTAACTCTTGCTTATTGCACCCCCTTTCATTCATCTGTGAAAAATGTCCGTAACTCTTGTGCCGTGGGTTTGTTCAAAGTGGGAAGCAGTTCAGCGTAATGAGCCCGTACTCTGTGTGGCTGTGTGCTGCGTGTCCCCTGGCACAGCAGGGTGCTAAGCAGGTGACCCAGACCTAAACTCATTACACCCACTGCGAAACATCTCATTTGTGGAGTGAGGTTGTTCAGGTAGAGCCCAAACACAGTCAGCCCTGATATCACTGAGTAGGTGCTGGGAAAGGTGAAAAAAACTCCGCCCTTACTGTAACCTGTAGAAGCACAGCTAAGCATGACCGTTTGGAAAAATGAAAGGTTGTTGCAAAGATAAAGAAATAAACTGTTCTTTACGTTTGCGGAAGATATGACAACAAGCAGAGGCTTTAACTCAGGGAAGGGAAATATCAGATAAGCAGTAGGCCAAACTTTCTGATGGCAAAAGTAGCTAAATCTTGATGTATGGGGATTATGGAATCTCCATCACTAGAGAGGTTAGTGGTGTCAGAGTGTCCTGGAGCAAGGAGGGGGACTGACATGGAACAGGGATGCCTCTAAAGGTGACAGCCTCTTGCCTGTGATTCTTTAACTCCACTTGGCTCCTCTCTATTGTTCCTACTCTGCCTGGCAAAACTGGCAGGTCATTCCTTATCTGAGACCAAGGGCATCACCCAATGAGATCTGTCACTTTATGCACGTAAAGACTTTTGCCTTTGAAAGTAGGTAACGAACACAGCCAAAAATGTCACAGATATGTAGATGTTCTTTAAATATTTGAAGTCATGGGTCTGTACACAGGCGTTACCCAACTATGCAAAATCAGAAGTTAGAGACATGCATTTCCTGAAGCATGTAGAGGAAAAGGCAATCCATCTTACAGGTAGCTACTTTCAACTCTTACGACAGGTTTTCATACGCAACACCGCTTTCATATACAGCAGCTCCACTGCAATAAGTATTTAACTTGTAAATCACAGTTTGGGCTTTAAAGATTTACAGGCCCGGCTTTATGGTGCGTTAGTCTGCCTTATAAAATGTGTCGGCAGTGTCAGATCTATGATTGTCATTTCTGACACACGCTCTGCGTTTTCTTCATGACTTCCCGCTCTGAAAAGTTCACAATCTGTCTTCACATTTGTGCATGTACAGCTCCAACCATTTTGTCAGATCTGAATGGATTAATACATCTTTAATCCATTTTGATCAAATAATGCCTAATTTGTCTTTGTGATGTTATAAAGGTGTGCAACTGGAGAAGCCTGGCAGGAAATCATGCTGGCATGTTTACCTGGAAAACGCTGTGATCCAGAATCCGATTATAATCCAGGGGAAGAATACACATGTGGAAGCAATTTTGCCATCATTTATTTTATCAGTTTTTACATGCTTTGTGCATTTTTGGTGAGTCTAGCTTGTGCTTTTTAACAGAAATGAGTTTGGCATTTTGACTTTCTTTTGAACTAGAGAGTTGTGGGTCTGGGGAATGATTGAAAATCCTGTATCTAAAATACATTTGCAAGGTTATATTTTTCTAGACACAGTCCTAAATCCTGTATCTTACACTGATTTTTACAATGAGAGTGGTGAAACACTGGAAGAGGTTGCCCAGAGAGGTGGTTGATGCCCCATCCCTGGAAACATCCAAGGTCAGGTTGGACAGGGCTCTGATCAACCAGATTTAGGTGAAGATGTCCCTGCTTATTGCAGGAGGGCTGGACTGGACGACCTTTAAAGCCCCTTCCAACCCAAATCATCGAGAGTATCATTAAACATCAATAATAAAGCTGCATTTCCTTTGACTTACTCGTAACACTGTTTCTGTTTTTCAGACTTTGCAGATTCTGAATTTGTGTCTCTACAAGTGTGCTCAAACTGTGGCACATGAGATATGAACAATAACTTCTCTTCCTAATCCATTTCATAATGGATTATAAAATAATCTTTGAAAAATGTTTTTCCTTACGGCAGGTGTCTGGTCTAAGCTGGTTGATTTGCTCTATTCACAGTACTCTTCTTGCAGAAGGAGAGCGGTCAAACAGAATTCCATGAACTAAAGTAAACATACACCTTCTGCTGCTCTGTATCACCTTCTGTGTTAACAAAACGTATGCCAAAGTCTTATTGTTATGACATTGAATCCCAGTAGTACAAAAGCTCTTTCCCGAGATCTACACTGTGCCAAACACATGTATGACGTAGTGGGACCTGGCAAATCAAGGAAGAGAAACAAAGCCATGTTACAGCCTATGTCAGAAACTGAGTACTCTAAGACAGAATCACACCCTGGCCATATCATTATTTGATAGAGTTGCAGTTAGTCAAACGGTTAGCAAGTATTTTCTGTGATATCTGATGGTATTTGCCAAAAATCATTGTTTATAAGATCAATTTATTTGATTGAATTCTTAACCTGCTACCTTATAATTATTTTATTTATTGAAGAATTTTTAAATGTCAAAAGAATTAAGGCAGATTGTTCTTAATTACTTTTTTAGATCATAAATTTATTTGTGGCTGTCATCATGGATAATTTTGATTATCTGACACGTGACTGGTCTATTCTGGGTCCCCATCATTTGGATGAGTTCAAAAGGATATGGTCAGAATATGACCCTGAAGCGAAGTAAGTTAGATCCTTTGTCTGATAAGATTTATGTGGTAACAGCAGTAAGAGCAGAGCATAGTGTATTCTTTGGGAATGGATGTATGTTTGGTAATTCATGTGTGTTGGTTCTAGGGGAAGGATAAAGCATCTTGATGTGGTTACATTACTGAGACGCATTCAGCCACCACTTGGTTTTGGCAAATTATGCCCTCACCGAGTGGCCTGCAAGGTAGGTTTTACCCTATTTTCTTCCTAGGTTTCTCTCTCAGCTCGTTCATTCTTTTGGTTCTGCCCTGTATGTGTCGTGTATACGCAGTAAAACTACAAGGTCTCCTTCACTCTCAAATTTTCCCATTTTTTGCAGCCTTAACTTAAAACAGCAAAACTAGTGTAATTTCTTTCAGTGTACTCATTTGGGTAGTTACCACCAATGTAAAATTCTTCACAGAGGATCAGAATGAAAGGGGTCGGTCTGTAAATCTGTCATGTCTGTTATTACCATGTGTATGTACTGCGTCATCGCAGCGTTTCTGGTGACCAGGCATCACCTAGAAGTCTGCTTCAACCCAGTGACATTTCTGATTTCTCTTCAGTCCCAGGGAGAAGAGGGTAGTAGTTTACTTTAATTAAGTATTGATACATTACTGTTACAGTCACATTCATGAGAAGTTTGCGGCACATTGCACATCGCAATGAGACTGAAGAGTGGGGACTGTAAGATGACAAACCAAGCTGAAGTGAATAACTGTGCAGTACAATATGCAGCAGTGAGTGAGAAGACAGGCACGATGTGTAATTTAGATGAGGATTAATCGCATTTTGATATGAAAGCTGAAAAGCAACACAAAGGAGATGTATAATCACATTATTTAAGGACTTCAGAACTATGAATATTGTGGGTTTAGCAATTTCAGTAGGAATAAGATCAAGCCTTTTAATTAAAGGATCATTAGAACAGCGTTGTCATTTGGATTTCTTTTATATCTGTTTTATAAATAGGTAAGTTGACATATGGAACGTTACATTCAAATGGATTGCCACAAGGCATACTTAAAGCAAACCTGTATCTGTGTGTTAAGATAAATTATCCAGCTGGGCTTTTAAACTAGAATAGAAGAAAACCCAAGTCAGACATTAGGAAAAGACTTTGATAGATTGAATAATGTTATTCTGACAGGCAGGGTCACAGTGATACTGCGGTGAAAGATGAACACTAATGCAGAGATGGACTCAGCCAAAGAGGAAAGCCCCTCACTCATTCAGTGTAGACGGCACATGAGGTGCACAGCATCACTGAAGGGTTACCTGAGAAATAAATCAGCTTATACAAGACAGACCTGGTGCTGTGGTTCTTCGTGGAGGATGAGGCTGGAGGAACCCATGGGAAAACTGGAACATGACTGCAACTGGAGTGCAGGCTCTTCAATACCTGCATTTGTCCTTAATCCTCGCATAGTGTGACATAGTCGTAGCCAAGGTGTGGGCTTCAGTGTGTGCAAATTAACTCAATAAATAGCTCATGAAAACTACTGGACAGTTTTAGCTTTTGTATAAGCATGCATGTGATTAACAGCAGAAAGAAGTGATATTGGGTGGTTATTATACACAGCTGGGATGGAAGACCCATCTTTTATTGAAGATTTATGTAATTTTTATGCCTCTCAGTGGATATTATTCTTTGAATACATCAGCTTTTCAGAAATGGACATTACAGGAGGTATTTTTCAAACAAAGCCACATAAAATTTGTTTTCCTTTTCTCATTTACAGAGGTTAGTAGCCATGAATATGCCACTAAACAGTGACGGAACGGTCATGTTCAATGCTACTTTGTTTGCCTTGGTTAGGACTGCTCTAAAGATAAAAACAGAAGGTAAGTTAGCCGTAAGGCCTTCACTGCACGTGTCAGAAGGTACGATGAGGAAAAGTTACAATTTGCTTTATTCATTTTGTTGGATATGAATAAGGCTGCCTTAGTCACACTGGGTTTGGTTTGCTTTTGGATCATGGGTTGTATTCACTGTTGTGGGGAATGATTTGCTAGAAAATGAAATGAAGGGGATAGTGAGGCCAGGGCCCAGGAAATCTCAGAAATTATTATATGCTTTGATCTGGTCAGATAAAGACATGTAGCAGTGGCATAACAGGAGCCCTAGCGCAAGGAGTGAATGATTTCCCCTTACTATCCAACCACAATGCTCCTTCCTTACTACTCTTTAACTTGGTGCCTTGGGTCCTGCATTGGTGCAACTAAAACTTTGTCATGCTTGAAAGCAACATCCCGTGTGGTGGAGGCTGGTTGTGACAGGGTTGAAAGGATTTCTGTCATTTGTGTGAGGGAGGGAGAAGTTTTTAAAAACAATAGTACATTTCAGAGAATTTTGCTTTCTATTTTCATATATTTTTTCATTATTTTATCATCTTTTTCTACTTTCTGTTCTATGCCTTTTGGCATTCTCAGCAGAATTTGAGTTCTGCTGCCAATAACAAACTGATGAGATTAAGCCCCCGTAGGCATTGCTGGGGCTGAGGTGAGCTGCAAGAGATGAAAAACTGCTCAGTAGTCAGTCGCCTGAACTTTCAAGCCTGTTCAACTGAGTAATTACTATGATTAAAAAAATAAAGGCTCATCTTTGGATCAAGAAAGAAGTGGCTTGCAAAGAGCAAGTCATCACTTTCTGCACAACTTAGGCGGACGTTATGAAGCAGTGACGGAGTAGATCCAAGATCTGTAAATTATTGTTAACCTTTGCAGTACTCCAGAGGCTGATTTCAAAGCCCAGGAGCTCACTGTTTTACACTCTTTTTTTCTCTTTAGTTGTTGTAATATTGTTATCTGCTACTTCTTCTAGCTTAGGCCTGCTGCAAAGCATGCTTATCACTGTCTTTATTTGTATGCAGCTAATAAAGATCCAAAGGATCGTTCATTGCAGCTGATTGAAACATAATTGCCATCTTCCTTTTCTCTATTTCATTGCCACAGGTAATCTAGAGCAAGCAAATGAAGAACTTAGAGCAGTTATAAAGAAAATATGGAAGAAAACGAGCATGAAATTACTCGACCAAGTTGTCCCTCCGGCTGGCGGTCAGTCTGATAAACTTTGCAATGTGCTATTCTCTGCATTGTGATCTTCCTAGATTGTTAGGAACCAAAGAAATAAAATTACAAATTTTGCAAGTATAGTGTCATTGAAGGACAACTAACAATAATAACAAAATAAATATAGAGAACATTATATCCTGTTACACTAGATAATACATATAAGGCTGATAAGAACAACTTCCTTGGATCAAAAAGAAAGAGAGGAAAATGTTATGCTTATTTTCTTGCTTGGAAAAAAATACCTTATTAGGCCTAAATCTAGTCTTGATTTCAGGTCATTCAGCAAACTAAACTAAACTAATGCATTGAGCTAAATAACAAGTTTTGCACTAATTAAGCTTGACATTGCACCCTACATTATAGCTTATATCCTTGTATATGTTGAATACTTCTGGGACAAAACTGAAAAAATTTAATTGCTAGGGTTTTTTTTGCTAAATTAATAAAACAAAAGGCTAAATTATCTCAGTTACACTAGTCTAAACCAGAGCAGTTCCATAGTCAACAGATAATGGAAATGGTTCAGATTTATGCCAGTATGACTGAGATATGAATACGGCCCACGTAAAGAGATACCCAAATTCTAATGATACCAATACATTTGCGAGAACTACAAGGCACGTATATTGTTCCTACGTGCTGTAAAATGATGTGTCAGACATTGGTTATATCTCTCTTTTAAAATATATATATTCTAATATATATATTTAGCCCTTTTCAATATATAAATTTTTGTTAATACGCTGTAGTGTAGGTTTAGGTGACTGTTTTTTACTCGCTTTTTCAAGTTTTAAAGGTGCAGGATCTGTTGCACTTTGGCCAACCCTCAGGATACATTTACCTAGACATCCAGTACCTAGGTCCGCCGTAATCATTTGCTGTTTCTCGTAGTTCACGGTACTTTCATAGCGTTATGGCAGCTCTCAGGACCGATCAGGCTCGGGTCTGGAAGCAGACTAATGCCCCAGGCCCCGTGGTGGTGGAGGCTGCTCCCTGTGCTAAGGTGATGCGTTCAGTCTCTGGGATGAAGAGCGTGCTGACTGCGCTGCTGCATGACCCAACAGCAGCATTAGCTCTGTCGCCGGAGGGACCCACTTGCTCCTGGCGTGGTGGCTGCCGGATGGGAGTGGGGATGAAGGCAAAAATCTAGCAAATTTGACGATCCAAAGGGGAACTGATACTGCACGTTTAAAACAACTTTTTGTGTTCTACTCTGTTGGTTTTAGCCTTACACCTAAGTGCTTGCATGGCATAGATGAACTGCTTTGTTATTGTTGTAACTATGTGCTTGAGCTTTTTCTGCAGCCTCTGTTCCTTTCAACTATGAGTCTTTCCGAATATTCTGAAGCAATTCTGTTTTAGGGTGGTGGCATGGAATTAGTGTTGCCTCTTGCCAACTTTATTCCCCTACATTTTTTATTGAAATAGAGATGCATGCTTCAGAATAGCGAGCTGTGCCTGCCTAAATCAATCTGACAAAGAATCTGTAAAGATTACATTCCCAGAACTAATCTTACTTAGTAACTCACTGTTAACTTCAGCTTCATTTCATTGCTGAATATAAGCTGTGTATTTATTTTCAGCTATACTAAAATTCATTGCTAATGTTTATACTGCAAATGTAGCTTTTCAGTGTAGCTAGAAGGCTGAAAACCTGGATCACTGCTCAATTGATAGGAAATAGTATGGCTTCTATGACCCTGTATGAATAAGAACATGTTGGGAAGTCATTAAGATTCACAAATTTTCTATATCAGTTTGGTTTGTTTCCCTGCAGACCTTGTTATGGGTTACCTGAAAATTGAAAATATTGTAACCCACCTATGAAAGAGAGGAACGCAGCTATTTTACGCTCATATGCCATAGGAGTGTAAAATAGCTTAGTATACAGTAGAAATTTAGTTTCTCTTAAAGACTAATATTCAGTAGAAAATTGTTTATGACAATAACAGCAGTGGCAGCTGATAATAACAGTCTGCTAGGAGACAGAAAATTCTCTTCAGTGTATAAATCAACAAAGCATCCAAAATCAGTATGTGAAAATCACTTGCAGTTAAAAGTATTGAGCAGCCTAGTTTATAGTGTTTTTCTCCAGTATTACTTTTGCTGAATTACTGAATGTTAGATCATTCGTGTGCTTGTGACCATGCCTCCGGAATACAAGCAGAACAGGGATGTGCAGAGCAGAATGAAAATCATCAGATAGTGGTTTTTCCTGAATTACGCATAGGCGCACTAGAAATGGACAGATAGTTCATTGTTGATACTGGTTATATAACCCCTGACTATAACTTCATTAAACTGCTAATAGTCAGCAACACATTTTTGGTACAGAAAAATGAAACTGCTTACAAAAACATAGACTGTCAGTTAAATGCCTGAATGTACGAATGAGTTAACGTTCTTCGGAGGCTAGAGATTAAGAGAAATATATACAAGTCACTAGAGATTTCCCTCTATTCTCTAAACTCCTGTCTCCACCTACAAGCCCATTTAATCCTGCCTAATGCTTTCTGCCCTCTTCCAAAAACTTCCTACGGAGGCGATTCCTTTTGCTGTCACTAGTTGTTACTATAGAACTGTCTATCCTGTGGTCAGTTATGCTTAGCTGCCTCCCTTTACCTGTCCGTATCCGGCTGTATGTGTGTTACTCAAACGGCAAAGTCAAGGATGGCTCCCCTTGGCCAGGCTTCAGTTCTCGTGTGCGCGTGTCTGCGGTACAACTGACTGTGCCTGTGAAGTACACGTGCATCTTGTTTGTACGTACAGACGGCGGCATGCACGGTGCAGCAAGCCGGTAATGCGTTCACCTATGTGCTTCTAAAAAGTTGGTGCATGCCCAGAGTGATCAGCAAGGGCCCTTCATTGCTGTATACTGAGACTCTGCAGGTATTGTCGTCTCAGGGACAGTCAGTCGTCGTGCAGTGTCATAGTCTGACTTGAGACATGCTCTAAGTGCCACCCACGTAGTGTATGTTACAACAAGTCTGTCACTTCTGTGTGCTTGTTCTTTCTAGGAGCCATTTGCTATATCACTTCCTTGAAAGTTGTTCCAATTCTTGAAACAAAATAGTATAAAGGATGGGGAAGGGCTTATGTGGGGAGTTTGGCCAAGGCTACGTGGCAGCGCAGTGGATTCAGCTAAAGGAAGGCAGGCAAGTTTAGATTAGATGCTTCATAGGGACCTTCTCCTCATACAAAACACCGTTAGTCTCTTGGGGAGCTGCCAAGGGTGATCCCAGATGAACACCAAAGCAAATGTTCACAACGAGATTAGAAGTTAGGTTTGGCAAGTTGAGTAAGAAGCTTTTTACTGCTGCGACTCAGCTGTAGTCTGGTGACCTTTTCTTGTGAGAAGTCCCTGGTGTTTCCTAGCGGGAACCGCAGGCACTCGGACCTCTGAAGAGATGTCAGTACTCGGCAGAGCAGGCTCTTCAGAGTGCTGAGGCATTTCCTGCAACAGACCGGTCTCCCAACCAAAATATTTTAAAGCAAATATTATAGGTATTTGTGCTTTGACACATTTAAAGACAAATAAATTGATGGGAGAATACATCCCCGGTGTGTTTTTACTGAGGATAAAAGCCTGTTGTTCTGTCTGACATGCATACAGCCCATTTCAGACATTGTAATGAGAGCAGCTTATTTTGAATGGTAGAGGATTAATTTTGAGACAAACTTTACAGAGAGAAAAATGAGTTTAAACAGTGTTGGTCATGAATTGGCTTTCCCTATCCGTCTGGTGTGAAAGCAAGTCTTGAAAAGAATAAAGTTCAGTATATTTCAGTTAGCAAAACCTCTCATATTCCAGGTAAAATACTATTAGAAATACTATCATTAGTGAGATATATTGGGACATGTTATTATTGCTAAAACAAAGTCAACAAAGAGGCTGTTTTAATCAAACGTTAATGTATGACATTACAGTTATATCACAGTCAATTGGAGAATTGACTTGACAATTTGCTTGTATGTAACCCCCCAGCCCCCACCCAAAACAAACAAACCAACCAAAAAACCCACAAAAAACCCCAACCAAACAAACAAAAACCAAACAAAAACAACAACACCAAACTCAGGTCTATCCTAAAGCTTCATTAGAGAGTTTTAAGTATGGAGAAAACAAATTGCATCAAACTAAAAAAAATCCATGCTTTCTAACAAAGGTGTGTTAAGATGTGTCTGGGTATGCTAGCTTTCCATGTTCAGTCAAGTCACAGCTCTACAGAGTAACTCGGATCCTGAGATGTGTTGAGCACTTTTCTGTCCCAGCAAGGGCAACTGGGATGATGAGAATTTACGGTCCACCAGGATGTGGGCTCTAACAGCGGGGAGAACTTTAACATCGAAACCACACCAGCCCTCCTTTTCTGTACAGCTGTAGCCAACTAGCGAAAGATCCTGAAAAAAACTGTGAGCTTAGGCAACACAGCAGATAACTTTAGGGGAAGAGTGTGAAAACAAAAGCAATGTTTTTGAATAGAAAATAATTTCTAGCTTTCTGGCAAGTGTTACTCATCCAGAGATCAAACTTGCAGAGCTGAGTGATTCAATGGGACTCATAAAGCAGGCACATACATTCTGAGCGTGCTATGAACTGGGCGATTTCGATATCCTCATAAGGTACCTTTGAACTTTGAGCACTTGGTAATTTGGATTGTGTTCACAACAGTGACTCTGTAAAGATGCTAGGTTTTCTTGCACTTGCCGTTTGGGTATCTTTTGAATGGTACCAAACTGACCGATGGAAGTTATTTTCATTTCTGTCAGCACTGGCAATTTCCCCCTAGAGGTCCCTGCTGTGTTGCCTAATCTCTCGATTAGCTGATACAATAATGTGGGAAAGCACCGTGTCATTTCCTATTCACTATATCATCATCACCTATCTAGAAGGTGGCTAAGGACAAAATATTCACTTAAAGAAGAGGCTCATAGAAAATATATGAAGCTATAAACTCTGTGGGATTTCCTCAGAGTCTAGAATCTCTCATTGGGTGACAGTAAGATACAGCCCAACAGGAGCATCTGGGATGCAAACAAAATTCAAACTGGAAGATGCTTGGGTATTGCAGTGAGAGGAGTAAAAAAAGTGCATAGCAAAGTGGCTGTAATGATGTCAAAGCCCTTATGCTGTTAGAACAATGCCATACTGATACACCAAGTTCGTTCAGCAGTGGGGAAAAAAATAGAGATGTTGTTAGCAGGACTTTGGGTTTTTTTTTTTTTTGTTTGTTTGTTTTTTACAGAGTCACTCTTATGAACATGAGTGTTTCTAAGTCATAGTAGCTTTTACCTTAATCTGTTTATTCCGAGTAACTAGAGCCAGTCTTTCAGCTTCTACTCATACACAAACGTGTTTATGGTTTGGCTAGAAACTTAAGCAAACTGACTCAGAAGTACATGAGACTTGGTAAAATATAGTATTTTCTGCTTTATTAAGGATGATTTCACTTCACTGACTGGGGCTAAACTGCTTGCTAAAGCATTGCTTTTAAGCTAGTTCCAGGTTGCGCTGTTGTAAGCTGCAAGCACAGTCCCTATTGCACCCATCACATTTTTCCCCCAGATCAGATAGGAGTGTACAGGCTATTGATAAATGTGCTGACTTGGGAGAGATCTGTCTGGTCTGTTCATTTAGATGATGAGGTAACCGTGGGGAAGTTCTATGCCACCTTCCTGATACAGGACTACTTTAGGAAATTCAAGAAACGCAAAGAACAAGGACTGGTGGGGAAATATCCTGCGAAGAATACCACGATTGCTCTGCAGGTGATTTTGGTTTTATGTTTTTAACTAACCATTTTGTGAGCTTACTCGAAATAGCAGGTAGATGCTTATTGGTGGTTGTGCAGTGCTGGAAGGATTTTATTTAGCTGGCACACTTTTGGCCCTTATTCGTCAGAAAAGTAAAACGTAATCCTGCTATTCTGTCTGTAACAAGGTAAGTGCAAAAAGTTATTCTCTGTGGATTACTCAAACAGTAGCAAGTCTTAAAAGTTTGTAGCTAGTCTAACTACATCACAATTTAAAGTTGCTGATGTGAAATCAGATAAATTAAGTTCTGTCACTTCCCTTCTTTCTTTTGCTTTAACTGTTTATTTTCTTGTGTTCCTACAGTGCTCTAAGCCAATTCTTAGAAAAAATCCTAATATGCATTTCCTCATAGTAAAGAGGTTTTTATATGGTACTGTTTTTCTTAATTCTCATGGTTCTTTTTCTTTCCACTTACGATACTGGTGAAATACTTTCCTATCGGTATTTTTTTAATATTTGCAAATTTTTAAATCCATATTCATCCATTTCTTTTATAGGAGGTAATATTAGCAGACTACATTAATGTCACATACTTCTGTCTGTCTCTTAAAACAAGCTTTCAAATGGAAACCAGGACAGTAGACTTGGCCCTCTGTCCCTCAACAGGCTGCACTACATGTGATCAACAGTCCATAGAGTATACGCGGTGTAAAGTGTATATGCTGAGCATTTCTCTCCAGTGATGCCTTTTGTATTATGGACTGTGAAGCAGGCAAATGGAAGGCTGTCCTCAAATAATTCCAGACATCATACACTGCACTTTGTTATTGGATTGGGACTTTCTGAATTTCAGTTACTGCTGAGTAGACTCTTACAAATTGTAAAGATATTTAATGTTTCTGATAGTTTTTTATTCTGATGTCAAAATCTAGCATTATGTTGTTAAAATCCCTTTCTAATGTGTTAACCTTATTCAGATACTGTTTTCTTTGTTAAAAACCCTGCTGGTTTGTACTTTGATCTAGCAGAATGATCTTTGCTGTCTTGAAGTGGGTAATCAGTTTCATTCCCATTTCCTGAGAATGTCTCTGCCGGCAGCTCTGATAATGTTCTGTTCCAAGTCACCATAAGCATGAGATGCAACAGGCAGAGAGAGACTAATCACGATCCGTGCTATTGATGTGTGAGCACATGCTTGCCAGGACATCGTATCATGAGAGGAGAGGTAAAAAGACTGGAAACAGCGGAGGGAGAAGTGAAAGACACAGGTTTTTTAGGAAGAGCTTTGCAGACTTCTTCATTTCAGAAGCATTTGAGCATAAGGAGCCAAAGTTAGTTTTAAACCACAGTATTATTATGGTTTTCCACTTGTGTTTTTGAAGTGAGTGTGCTCTGTTGTTTATTATCAGATTGCGCTTTCTGTTCAGTAACAGACTGAGGGCAAGATGGACCTGGAAAGCATCAACTCTTCCTCTGTCTTCAGACAAGTATTTTTCAATTCAGAACAGCTAAAAAAATGATCACAAATCTGCTGGGAATCTACAAAAGCTTATGGGATTTGATGCATGGCACTTATTTTTTTTTCTTATTAAAACAATACTCCTGTGGTAATAAAATGAGCCAGGCTGGTAGGTGGGAGGGTTATTTCTTTCTTTCTCCCCATTTTCCTCTCTCCTACTTTTGTCTTTCCAACAAATCAGTAGTATCTCACCTTGATTTACCAAATAAAAGTGGCTATGCCATTTCAAAGAAACCTGAAACCTGTGGTTGGGAAAAGCCCAGTCCTATGGTTTTTCAGTCCAGCATATAACTAATCAGTTAACTGTTTTAATCATGCTTTCTTACGTACACACCTCTTGCATCCTTGATTACTCCTAGTTAAAGTTGCAGTGCTAACATTCTCAAATTTAATTTCAGATGATGTTTGAAAGATTAGAACTAGTGAAAAAGAGTTTCCTATTGCTTTAGGTTCTTCTGTTACTATGTTGCTCTATAAAACAAACAAACATGATCAGAACCTGCAGGATGCATCAACTATCCAGCCCTGACGGTATTGATGTGTAAAGGTGTGTGCAAGCAGGGAATCCCACTAAGGCAGTCCTCTTGGCTGCTGCGCCAAAAGCGTCAGGAGATTCAGAGCACCAAGTAAACAATAAGAAAACGATGTGTGTTTTTTCCCTCCGAGGTTTGGAGAAGTTTTAGAGGTAACGGGGAGTTCCCCTGCCTTTCCGCCAAGAAATTCAAAGCACTTCTCTGAAGGAGCTGCACTTGATTCTGCTTTCACTTTGAAATGAGCTGCTGTTTGTGTAGTGCTGTTCAACCTGCTGCCTCCATCCCTTTGAAACTGCTCAGTAAGAGGATGTTAGAGTGGATTATCGCTGACAAGTATTTGACAAGAGTGAATGCATTTGAAATTGGTATTCAGTTCTCAAATAGGAAAAATATCAGAGCTTTAAAACGCCTGCTGTAAAGATTATTTTTTCTTCCCCTTCCATTTCTCCTTACCTACTTGAATTTCTCTCTCTGCAAGGTAGCGATACTTGCTCCCTATATTTTATATCTAATTCATTCTTTCCCT
>NW_010268792.1:83941-89923 GCF_000690775.1 Eurypyga helias
GTGGCTCCTTGGCGGTGTAATGGTAGTGTAGCAAGCTAAACTAGAGGAAAACAGGAAAAGTGGTAGTGGTGGGCGGGCCACTTGACTTCTGCAAGAGGTTTCATTGGTGTCCAGCATTCGACCAGACTCTTCCAGGCGCTGTGGTGTGCGGTCTGGCTGGGTCTGCCTCTCGGGACCGTGTAGAAGGTGAAAAATCAGCAGCTTCTGAATTAACATTAAAGTACAGAATACTTTTTTGTTGTCATTAAGACTTTAGGCATTTTAACACATGAAACACCTAGAATCTCATTCTTTGCCTGAATTTTGTTTGGTTGCATGAGACTCAAACCTGCATACTGTGTGAGGTGTCACTGGCAGCCCCTCATGTTTTGGGGTCAGAACCCAGACCCAGCTGGAGTAAAGAAAGCAGCTTCTTCTGATACGGGTTTGAGAAATATTTGCAGGGGGAGAAGAAACACTAGAAGTTTTTGTCGAGTCATCAGATTCGAACAGAGCTCCCTGCTAAACTAGCTTTGTGAATGCCAAAGCATGCCGCAGGCGGGAATCCCCCTCCTTACTCTGCAATAACTGCGTTCAGGGTGGTTCTCGCTCCGTACAGCTCAGTTTTTCCCAAGGATGCAGCACTCGCTGTTAGCTTACGACAGGCTGCTGTTGGGGCACGTGTAGCCTGAGAGGACGCGCTCTGCAAAGCCAAGGGGGTCTCTGGGGATTACCTGCTCAGGCTATTGAGTAAGGTCCGTTTGCCACAAACTTTCAAATTCCTCCTCGCTCAGAAAAAGATACTTCAAATTAAAACCAACAGCAGTTTATCTAAACTGGCTTATTGCCACTGAAAACACCTCCAGAAACGAAATAACAGTATCCCCAGGAACTACTACTGCCATTTTTGTGGTGTTATATATGCTCCTAGGACATGAGACAAAAAGTTCCAGAGGGCTTACAGTGCCTTCCTTACGCACTGAGAACAAGTATATTTTCAGGGTAAAATCAGAACACAATTAACTTGTAGCAGTAGTTTAGGAGATGTCTTTTTGTACTGATGGAAATTTGTATTGAGCCAAACAGTAGTCACGTTGCTAGTAAAATACATGTTAAGTGAAGCACAAACAAGTTTAATTACTTTTGTCTAGTACATCGAGTGAATGAATTAATTGTACACTATTTTTCCTAGGGAAAATACTTACTAGTAAGCTATGTAACGTTTGCATCTGTCTTTCACATTTATTCACATGTCAGTGCATACAAATAAAAGTTAAAGGATATCTGCCTTCACGTCACAAGAACACAAAGGCACTGATTTATTGAGCTGAACTTGATTTTGGGAACATGTTTCAGATGAATCTAATTATGCTTTCTTCCCCTCTGCAAATTTTCTAAGTAATGTCAACCCTGCAGTAAATGGTAAAAGAAGAAGAAAACCACCCTGTCACAGGCATCAGGCGAGGGGTTAATGTGTTGCTCATGTTCGATTTAATTGTGCTCCCATGTTGATGTGTTGGCAGAGGGACTTAGCTAGAAGGGGTTGAGCGGAAGCGGGGAGCTTTTGTGCAGCGGCAGAGCAGCGCTCTGCTCCGGCGGTACAACATGGGCTCTGTGAAGACGCGTGACGCTGGGGAAAACAGACTTGACTACTACGTCTCTTACCTTCACTGCTATAGCGTAGGTCTACCCAGCTACTTTTCTGCATGCTTGTGTTAGTTGTTCTGTATTCTGTTCATACGAATCTCAGTTTATTTTTATGTTGAAGTTTCAGTGTAACTTTGGGGCTTTTTGTTCTTTTTTTTTTTTCTTTGCTGTAAAATAAGGGGGTAGTAAATCATATTCGTTATCTTTAAACGGAATGGTTTGTATGAATTTTTTCAGAGTCACAGGCTTTCAGTGTTGTGAAGTATTTAGAATTTTTATGCTTTATTTCAGATCTAGTGAGTTTGCAGAGCAATGTACTTAAATATCCATCATTCCAAAATCTGTGAAGCAAAGCTTACTACTGTGTCTCTTCCACTTCCTGGTATTGCTGTCAGATGCCTAAAAAGAGGGAGCACTGTACTTTATGTGACTAGAAATAGTGTAGGTAATAGTGATTCCTATTACTTAAAAAAGGGTATTGTACCTAAATAATAATTACTTAGATAAGGGTGTTGTGCTTGTACTTCTTAAACTGAGTTTAAACTGCATCTATACCTATGTTGAACCATACCTCAAAATGGATGAGAGCTGAGTTTAGATATAAGGAAAATTATCTTTTTGTAGTTCAGTATTTATAAGCATTTAGGCATTTTTATATGTGTATAATGCAAGACTACTCTGGAGTCTTGCATTATACACATATTTCTTAATAGAAAACATGTATCTAAAATACTGTTGTATGCATACTATAGATGTAGAAATTTGATTTTAAATCTATTTGGCATTTGTTAAAAGTTTTCTTTTAAAAACTTTTTTATGTTTAATGTTTTAATGTTTAACTGAAATGTTTTGATGTTTTGACATGAGGTGCTTTTCAAGCATCCTTCAAGCTTCTCTCTCTAGATGGCCAATTCAGAAATACTGTTATTAGTCATATGGCATTTTTTTTTTCACTGAGGGACTCCTACAGTTCTATTTTTTCAGCATCTGAAAGCACACGTGTGTCTTCTCGATGCTGTGCTAGAGACAGGGGCATCATTAATTGTCTCTTGAGATGCTATTTCGGACACAGCACTGCTGTGTTAGTGCCTTGTGCCATCTTGAAAGCGTTGCAGGTGCTGTTACGGCTCACAGAGCCCAGCTGCACAGAAGGATCACGCTCACTGGAAGTCATCATTTCCAGCAAAGCCTATTTAAAGACACGCTTGGGTTTATTATGTAATTATGTTGTTCAGAGCACTGTGTGTAACTGGTTTGCTAGCTAACCACTGGCTGGTGAGTCTCATCTTTCTCATGCCTACAAGGAAAAAATTAAGCAAGTAAGGTGTTAAAAATTAAATTTTGGAGAGAAATAAGAAATAACTTCTTTTTGCAAACTTCAGTAAACTCTATGCAGTAGAACAAGGGGTAAACACAGTAGCATTACTCTCTCTCTACTTCAGAAAAACAACAACAAAATAGAAAAACCTGAGTAGAAACAATAGATGTCCTCTCGCACAACAGCATGAATAATTCAGTGATGTAGTTTGGATAAATGTTATCCCTGTAGAACTGGTGCCGAAACATCTCTTGCATGTTTTATCTGTTGAGTAACAGACTGTTTCATCTTCCAGCGTCTTTAATGAAAAAAAAATTGCTACAAGTTGTAGTGTAAATTAACATAAAGACTAACACCCATGTGAGGAAAAAGTGGGGTTTTTCCGGTTACAGATATATTTGGCAAACACATTTGTGTACAGCAAATAGTAATACTCTGTTGGAGAGTTAGAGATGAACAGAACTGAACGATTTTGTATTCTGCAATATTCTGGGGTTAATAAACACCGTTTTGTTAGAAATGTGAACCAGCCGATGGGTTTGACAGCGTTGTGAACCCAGGCAGGTGCTCAGTCTGGTGAGCAGAGATGGACATTAGATACACATATAATGGCAGAACTGGCCTCTTGCTTTCTGAAATGATGTGAATTATATTTTGGGCCTTAACATATAGGAAATAAATATTTATTATTCACCTTTACAGTTCTTCAGGGAAAACCATTAAAGGTAGTTTTTACTGCTGAAATGGCATAAAATAATCTTGATGCTTCCTTTAAGGAAAGGTGAGAATTCTTCCTAGACCTGAGAAAATATTCAGGAATTAAGAATCTCTCATAAAAACCAAAGATATAAGGGAGACTAGAGAAAGCGTGATCCTTCCAGCAACCTTTACCAACCAAATGAAATGTTCTGAGAGATCTTTTTCTTTTTAATCATTATAGCAGGATGCTTCAAGAATGTGGCTAGTCTTGAATCATTATATAAAATAACTACAAAAGGTCTTACAAACATCTCGTTAGGGAAATAGTTGCCTCCTAAGAACTTAAGGAGTCTTAGCAAAAAGGAAACAAGCACAGCTCTGACAAATGTAGACAAATCAAGGCTCTTTTTGAAAAGTCCCATCTACTCAGGTTTTTGTCTGAGAGAAGAAATTATCTCAAATTTAAATGTGGCAGTTAGTAGATCCTCACAACTGGAGGACAACGTGCTCCCATTGCGCTCTTGTGCATTGTAATGTCTCCAAGGGTTCTTGCTGGATAGGCTGAAAGGGGCAACGTTCGATAGGGAAATATCAGAAGGACCCTTCTTCCCTGTGGACTGAGGGATGTGGGGAATGCTTGGTTTGATTTTTGTGTGTGTTCTTCTATTTAAGAGCTCTTTGATTTGGTTTTGAAATGCTGGTAGGTTTTATCAGTCCGTGCTACATCTACGATCTTCACAGAAGACATTATTTGTGCTTCAGGGGAGGGATTTTCCTTCTGACACATAAGTACCAATTCCTGCGTTTTTGGACCAGCCCCACTTCAGTGGTAGCTGGCTGATTTAATGAAGGATTGCTTTATCAGTAAGAGCTCAGAGGGAGAATTTGTGTCACTGTGCAGCACTCTCCTGTCATAAAAATTAGATTACTTAGAATGCTTTTAGATCACACCAGGTAAAACGAGGCAGTACATGGGAGAAGTAATTTTAATGATGAGTTCACAAAACTGTTGTAAGTAGTTGTGTGAGAGCAAATAAACTGAGGAACATTTGAATTCTGCAGGAGTTGGTGCTGGCAGAACCTGTGGCATCAGTACTGGCTGTGAGTGAATAAAGCTGATCAGTTCTGCTAGCACACACTTCTACATATGGCGATCCAGGTGTTAGTTCTCCACTGCTGACCGTCATTGCAAAGGGGTCTGTTACATGAAAATGAGTATTATGACGAGAGATGAGATGATAAAAGCTGTCTGCTTTCTCTTGAGTACAGAAAGAGTAATTCACCAAGAAGTAAACCAGAAGAAGGCAGTAGGAAATGTAATCAAACGACCATTGACCATGTTGCTGCCAAACACATGGCTTCTCTCAGCTTTTAGGCATGTGTCTGTGGGACTTTGTCGTGGTTTGGCAGAGAGGAATGTAAGTAGTAGTTATTGCCAGGGTTAAAATTTATAATACCGCTGTCTGAGAGTGTGTTCACAGAAGGGCTTAGCTTGAAGGGAGTCTGGGTCTGAGCAGAAGCAGGGAGCTTTCGTGCGGTGGTAGAGCAGCGCTCTGCTCCAGCGTTACACATGGGCTCTGTGAAGATGCGTAACAAGACGACGACGTTTCTTGTGTTTGCTGCTATAGCGTAGGTCTATTCAGCTACTTTTCTGCATGCTTATTTTCTTATTTCAGTAGTTCTTGCACTGTATTCTGTTCATACTAACCCCAGTTTATGTTAAAGTGTCAGTGTAGCTTTGAGGTTTTTTGTACTTTTTGGTTTTCTTTGCTGTAAAATAAGCAGGTAGTGAGCGTGAAATGCAAGTGACTGTACTTGCTAAAGACTGAATAAGCAAAATACAATAGTAATCCTCTGCTAAATAAATACTGCCTTTGTCTCTGCTAAATAAATAGAAGCCTTTGGTCTTCCACATTGAAATCTGTACCTTAAGGCGTTAATTTTACTTCCCTTTAGCACCTTACAAAATGATGGCATTAGCAACCTTGTGAAGGTGTGGACTACACAATTAGCACAAGAAGTGGGAGAAAGCACGATGTATTCATGAAAAGTACATTGTACATTAACTCCCTAGTAAATGATTTGAGAGCCTTGTTCAATTACAGCGTAACTCTCAAAGTTCATCCCTGAGGAAGAGAATATAACTGCCTAACACATGTACCTAATACGATTAGTCAGGCACTGTTTTCAGGTAATCAAATGCTGGTATGAGCGAAATCTGAAGAGGAGCCTATAGTAAATCTCCACTGTCAGATACAGAGCTTGGTGGTTCACCCGTTTCCAGGTTCTGATTGCTCACGCTCCATGAATGCCATTTCACTCTCCAGCAAGCCAGCTCT
>NW_010268792.1:90078-105808 GCF_000690775.1 Eurypyga helias
ACCCCAGGGCAATTAACATGCAAAGTCAGTGTCATGCTGTAGAAATACAGGTCTGATGGGCTGGGACAGTCCTCATCTGCATCAAAAAATGTAGAAAAAACAATAAGTCAGACTTTGAGATCGTAACGAAGGATTGAGCCAAGTGCTGTGCATGATTTTTAGTAGTCTAAGTGCAGTGTCAGTAAAAGGCTAACAAATCTTAGGTTTCTTCTGAACCAGAGGAGCATTGGGAAGAACAAGACACTGTTTTTTCCTTCAGACTGTGACAGCCAGAGTTAAAACATGAAAACATCTCCTTTTTGAAGTAAGTGAGGCCTGTACAGAAGCACTGAATTCCTGGCTCTGAGTATGATGTCTGTTTGCTTTCTAATGTGCAGGTCTGTCCTTGGCAGTTTCAGCATTATTCCTTTTCCTACAGGTTGATTGTGGGAGCAGGCTTGGGAGGAATATGAATTGACATATGCTGAGGTCCATGCTACTGTAGCTAAGATGGTTTTCTGTCCTAAACTAAAGCTTTAAATCAAATACCTATGTATCAGAGTGCAGTGCGGATGAGCTGGAATTATTTCATCGCTTTCTTTTCCATCTGAGCTCTGCTAAAACTGCTGTGGCTATAGCAAAGATCTCAGTGTGTTTCCTTTGTGGACTCGGGCTGCAAACATGTTTTTAACATTAAATATACATCTCATTGAAATGCATTTTATTATAGTTCTTGCTGATTACTTATACTTTATTATAAGATGAATTTTATTTCCTTAGGGTTCCTTAGGCAGGATCTACACTGCCTAAAAAAGACATGACCACCTCAATAGGGTTGTACTGGAATGTAAACCTTTCCTTAATAGCAGTAGTAGTAGGATGCATCCTCTATGGATGTCAGGACACAAAAACTTGGTAACTGTCCTTTTAAATAAATTTACACGCCTGTAATTACAGAACAAAAGAGAATTTGTATTCCTAATGTATTATGGTATTGTCATTGATTTAGGCAGGACTAAGGACACTTCATGATATTGGCCCTGAAATACGCCGAGCTATATCCTGTGACTTGCAAGATGATGAACCAGAGGAAAACAATCCAGAGGAAGAGGAAGATGTTTATAAAGTAATGTCAGAACACAGCTACATGAATTGTTTTATCATATGAGATCAAAGAATTAGCATATCTCTGAATATGGAATAAAACCAGTAATAGTAATAATTTAATCTCCCTCAAACCAGAACAACATATATATTTTATAAAGAAGTATATTTTATATATATCTATAAAAGCGGTGTTACCAGGACATTTGCATCTCATCATAAGTTTAGGAAGCCGTTCCTGCAGGGTGACTCTTCTGCCCTTAATTCTTTCTCTTTTTTTTTTCTTTTTTTTTTTTTATTTAAGCAAATCCTAAGGAAAGGTAGGAACCTTGTCATCTCAAATGTTGACTGTGGCAAGGTTTAAATTGGAAGTGTCTGCAGTGGTATATAGGAATATTTATAATATATATGTCTGCAGTGGTATATAGGAAATTCTGCAGTGGTATATAGGAAGAAAACGAAATTCTATGCAGCCAAACAACAACAGACACAGAGCTGTGTATTTTAAAATGAATGTCTGGAATTACACAGAAGTCAACCAAGTATAAATGCCATTTCAAATTTCCTGTGAGGGATATCAATAAGAATCAATCAGAAAAAAAGGATTAGTTTTCCACTTTTATGGTACAGATATTCAGTCTAATGGTGAACACATAAAGTTGGTGGTATAATCAGGAGCGAGCTCCAAACCATTTGTCAGCCAGCAAGAAAAACTTAAATTTTCAGAAGCATTTCAGAAGCAGCAGATGTAAAAGCATGCTTCTGCAGGAATTATGTCAGAAGCTGCACCGCTTGCTATTGCCCTTCGCAAAAGGAGGGTGTGGCACTGGCGACAGTGCTGCAGCTCCTGTCATTAGATGCATTTCTCTGCCAACCATCGTTACCTCCTGTCTTCCCTAGACTGAGCGTCAGGACATTCTGCTGTCGTCCAGGAGCCACACCTGGCTAGACAGGGAGGCTACATAATCTGGGTCAGGGGTAAAAGAGAGCTGCATGTCATAGTCATAACTCAGCACTTCATTCTCTTTCACCATCCACTACACTCTCAAGGCTGATAGTTACTCTTTCTTGTACCGCTGCAAGAAGGAAGAGTGGAAGCACTGAAGCCTACCGTTACCCCCTTGAGATACGCTTGCGAGCTGTTGCATGGCACTCCATCCTGTCTGAGTGACGCCTGCTGCAAACTGATACTCAGGGAGAACAGGAGAGAATTCCACCACAGTGGTCGCAAAAATTAAGCGCACACGTCCCTTTCTGAGCAAGTTGCTGCATGTTGGTGTACGGTCACCTAGGTTTCTCCTGCGTAATAAAACATGGAGAAATCTGGACGTCACGCTGAGTTGTATGGAAAAAGAACAATGGTCACAGCATAGTGCTGATTTGACTCTGCAGTACAGATACTGTCATTGTCACAATCACACAGCTATCACTTCAGGAGATCCCATCCGAAGTATCATAAAATCAGAAAGAAAACTCACAGATTACTTGAGTTGCTACTTTTGTATGCATGTAGGAGAGAAAAGTAAGTTATCACTGTCAAAAAAATGTTCTGTTCAAGGTATCTGATGTCATTTTTTTCTTTCTCTTCCCCTAAAACAGAGGAATGGTGCCCTCTTTGGCAACCACATAAACCATATTAGCAGTGACAGACGAGATTCATTTCAGCAGATCAACACCACACACCGTCCCTTACATGTTCAGCGGCCTTCAATTCCATCTGCAAGTGATACTGAGAAAAATATATATCCCCAGGCAGGAAATTCTGTATACCACAATCATCATCATCACAACTCAGTGGGAAAGCAAGTTCCAAACTCGACAAATGCCAACCTCAATAATGCCAATGTGTCCAAAGTTGTTCATGGAAAACACACGAATTTTGGAAATCATGAGCGTAGATCTGAAAACAGTTACCATTCCTACTCCAGAACTGATCATGAGAAGCGTAGAAGGCCAAGCAGTAGGAGGTAAAGTGACAAATACATATTTGCTTTTAAATACTTTTATATATTATAAATACACTGTAAGAACACTTGTGCTACATGGAACTAATTCATATACTTAGCTTCATTTCTGCTGCCTACTGATGTATGAAACGTGTTTAAAATATAGCTCTCATGTACGAGACGTAACTTGAAATAAGGTTTGAAAGTAGTAGTTTTCTTTAAAATGAAATTATTGGTTACAGCACAGACACTGCAATCATTAATGAATTTCTCTAAGCTACCTGATTTTAAAATATCTTTCTCCTTATTTTCATGGCTTACCTGGATAGAACCCGCTACTACGAAACATATATTAGGTGAGTTGCTATTGTTCTGCTGTAATTGAAGAGGGCAAAGTAGTTTTTCTATTATTTTTTTATTTTTTATTTTTTCTTCTTTTTCCTTAAGCAATACAATTTTCAAAATTAACTGCACGACAGTCCATATGCTGAATAACTTAAGTGACAATTTCTAAGTCAAATTTTCCACTGCCTGTTCTAAAAGGATAAACTTTTGGTAAAGTTCTAAATTATTCAAGCCCTTTTAAAAGTCCAGGCATGTTTCTGCAGTTTTCAACTGATAAAGATCACACCTGATGGCAGCCCTTGTATAAAATTGACTTGCAAAGACTGGAAAACACACTGGGTTTAGCTTTGGTAACTATTAATGCCTACAGCTCCATTTACAGGGAACCCAAAATCTTTCCTGGTCTTATGTTTGAATATTTTCTAAGACAATTTTAAAAATAGGATATGTTTTTGTTATTTGAAGCGTGTTGCTAAGTGTATGCTCAGTGCTGGTTTTTTAATGCCTAGATTTACACATCTGTTTCCGATTTTTCTTGGAGAATATCTCAGTGAGTGCTCCTTAATATTGTAGCCATTTGGGGAACTTCAGACATTTGAGAAACACTGTGTTTCTTCAAGTACTCTCAAGTTTTGATTTGTAAAAATGTCTTAAATGTATTTGACTTCACTGAGCATCCTCATATTAATTACTTTCCTATTTGTGCTATAAGGAAACAGAAGGGGGGTCATCTTCAAGAACCAGATAAAATAGTCAAGTTGTGAACTGTAGTTCTGCAAGTTACTATAATATCACACTCTGACAACAAGAGAGGTGTTAATGCTTGTCTTTTTTTTTTTTTTTCTTGGAAGCATATTAAGAACTGTGTATAAAATATACAATGTATACAAATAAAATATTTTAAAATGTAAATATTTGCTACTTACAGATCTGACTCTGGTGATGGGCGTCGACCTACTATTCGCCGCGAAGAACGTGAAGTTCAAGACTATTGCAATGATGATCATTATTTGGGAGAGCAGGAATATTTTAGTGGAGATGAATATTATGAGGAAGATAGTATGTTGTCAGGAAGCAGGTGAGGATATTTAGCTGGGAAAAAGATTTCAATAGTTTCCCCTTCTGCTGAACAAATTCACTAACTTCTTAAAAATTAGCCTCCACTTTGGTCAATAAATTTTGATTTTTAAGTCCAGCCCAGAAATAGAGGAATTGATTGCCCTTTTATCTTAGATGCAGAAGTCCATATATCTAACATGTTTATTCTATTTTAAATGCAGGCATATGTATGATTACCACTGTAGATATCACTGCCATGACTCAGATTATGAGAGACCAAAAGGTTACCATCACCCACATGGGTTTTTTGAGGAAGATGATTCACAGATGTGTTATGATACAAAAAGATCTCCTAGGAGACGGCTGCTACCTCCAACACCAACACGTAAGTACATTAAGAACAATTTTTTTGCAAATCCATAATTATTTAAATGCATTCAGATGTGTTCCAGTTTAAAAAGGCTTCTTTTTAATTTGGATATCAAACGTGACTATTGTTAGTGGATTATTGTGTATAATATCTATCCATCCTGAGAGATTGCTCAGAGAATCTATGGATCCCAGCTTACAAGTCAGTCTTTCTAATATCTCTTGTCTCACTCATCCAATAATACAAAACCAACAAATTTAATTGCCATTTTTAACTTGATTTGATAAATTAAGAAAGAGGAATGGAGAATGCAGCAGTAGTTGAAACTTTGATGAGAGGGTTCCAGTCCGGCCCTTTATGTACATTTACAGATGTGCAGCGTTGCTGTCAGTCCGTGCTGTGCTCTCTCTCACTGGCTGGCACTTCCCACGCTGCTTAATGACATTGCAATCAGTGCCATTTACATCTTCACCTCGTACCACTTTGGGAAACACTAGAGACTGGAGTAGGATGATTTTCAGGGAAAAGAGAACCAAGAATGAGCTTAATAGTGCTTTGAGTTTGGTTGCTTTTTTTGGTTTTGTGGGTGTGGTTTGTGGTGTGGGTTTTTGGTTGTTTTGGAGTTGTTTGGTTTTTTTTTCTCCTCTCCTTACTTTTGAAGTTGTTCGGGTGTGGTTTGTGGTGTGCGTTTTTGGTTGTTTTGGAGGTTTTTTTTTTTTTCCCTCCTCTCCTTACTTTTGAAGTTGTTCTAGCTTTTTAATGTGTGTTTCTCAACTCCCTGTGAAAAATGAAAGCGTTATCTTGGGCTAAGCATCTTTCTTCACATTCACATGGGTACTTATTCTGCCATCTCAGGAACAGTGCTTAATCAGTGTTTCTTCTGAAGGAGAAGGTATTTCAATTTATAGATTGAGTTAGTATTGCAACTGATTTTTTTTCCCCCATTTCTTTAATTTTCATTTATTTTCCTCCTTAGATCTTTCCTGTGGTTTCCCCTTACCTTAAGCACAATATTGCTTTATCTGCATTTCTAAAAGCTCTTACGCTTCTTACCTTGTAGTTTTGGGTTTGTATGTTCCAGAGCCATGCTAATCCTCTGGTGAAACTAGGCACAGCCTCAAAGCTCTTGGGTTTTGGTCTGATCTCTGACAGTTCACTGGGAGGAGGCACTTGGGGTTGTGAAGTGTAAAATAAACCTTTTTCTAAGGCTAAAATAAAGAGACTGGGTTGGTGCACAAGAATCAACACTCAGCTCCATGCTACCCCATAGAGTGGGGTGTTCAGCATAGCCAGGCCTGTTCCATACATCTTTGGGCGATGCTATCTAACCAGCACCACCCAGTCAAGGCAATGCAGCATCATTTCTGGAAGACTCCATGTTCTGTCTGCTATCAGGTGGATTGGCTTTCTAGCAAAACCAGAGCTGTTTTTCATTCTGATGATGCTAGCAGCCAGAGTCACAGTCCATTTATCTGTAACGTAAGGACCCCTGGGTACGAAAGTGGGTTTCACTCCTTTCTTGTCTCAGACACCCTAAAGACAATACAGATATAGGTTTAAAAAACAAGCATTTCAGAGACAGATGTAGTGGGATCATTATACAATGCCTGAGGTACAGTCTTGGACTCTTCAAAGCTGCAGAAAGCTGTAATAAAGGGCAGCAGCAAAATATATTCTTATAGAATAAAGGAAACATTCTTCAGCAATACCGTCAGTGGTTGATCCTCACTTTGGCACTCGGCTCCTTATGACAAGACTAGTAATGCCCTCTGCTGTTTGGCTTTCTGACCTTAAGGGGCACAGATGGGAAAAGCAGAAAGAATGAGTCTTGCACTGCAGAGGGGAAAGAAGAGCTCAGATGAATGATAGTGAAGTGTACTGAAAGCTGCTGGCTGTCTTCCAGTAGCAGAAGGAAAAGACATCAAAGGAGACTGTGAAAGGAGACTCCTGTACATCCTTCTCCAAGTTTTTCTGATAGCAGAGGAATTTTAAGCCAAAGAAATAGAAGTATGCTTTGTGTATCTATTCCATACATTGCAGGAGAACAACCTTCTTAGAACAATTCTCTGGGGTCTTCCCACAGAAGTGGTGTGAGGGGAGGGTTGAAGGCTGCCCGTGACTGCAGCCTTTGGGATTCATTTAGCTTTTCCGATGAGGTTTTGATGACAGTATTAAGCAGGCATTTCTTTAGAGGAAGCTTATGCTTTTTTATCTCACGTACAAGAGACTAGATAAATGTACTAGATAAGAGGGTATCTGATATCCCAGGATAAGAGGACCTAGTTCTGATCTAAGTGGCATAAGGATAACGTAGGAATTCCTTTGGCTTACACCAGTACAGTGTCACAAGAGCACAGTCAGGCCTTCTGTCATCACCATTTATTTAATGTTCAGGAACACAGCTGATAAATTTTAGAGGTTCTGTATCTCAACAGAGTTTAAAAGAAACTCAGACCTATTCTTCATAACTTGTGCATGGACTGTTTGGCCTGGGGAAGAAGCCTTGATGTTCTCGCATAAGGAAAGAAAAAAGGAAAAGGAAAAAAACAAAGAACCTGCAACATTTCACTGTGCAGTTTCTGCTAGCCTCTGGATTCAGTCCAAGTTAAAAGTAACAGAGTGCCTTGGCTGAGTGCTGCCGTTAGTAAATGGAGCTCTGTGTCAGGCTTTCTAGAGGTTTTTAGACCAAACTCATCACCACAGTATTTGAGCAACGTCCAGAAGTGCATTGGGAAATGATTAAGATGTCCTTGTGTCTTGTTCTGGATGAAGGGACTTTTTGGTTAGATTGTTATATGTTTAGGTATTGGGACATTTAGCATTTGTTAGGATCAGGAGTTCATTCCTATATTTGGATTTCCAGAGACGATGGAAAGAGACACAAAGATTGCATTAAGTGAACTGAATCACCTCCTGGAGGTGCCCGTTTTAGTCCAATGGCTCTTTAAGGAACCTTGATTGTTCGTATCCAGCATCGTGTCTGGTGATAACCATGAGGAATCCTAAGTCTATGGTACTTAACTCTTCAATTCTGTTCACATAATTCTTGGTGTGGGGAAAAGAAGATACCAAGAACAGTTTCCCTAAGTTTCAAGAGAGCCCTGTTTTGTATCATTGCTTTGTGCAGTCAGGCTCCTTCCAGTTTTCCACTGTGATGCTCACAGCTGTGAGGGTGTACCTGGATTCCAGTGGCTGTTCAGTGTCTAGATTTTCTTCACGCTGAAGCCAACACAGAGGAATGATACCCATGCGCTGCTTCCCATCATTCCGTAGGCTTTCACCAAGACCAGCTGAGACATTTCCACATCAGGCAAACATCTTGATCCAGTTTAGATTTTTCCTTTTTCCTTTCTAGCATTTACATGAATAACAGCAGCATACATAACAGCGGAGACCAAACCTTGTCACTGTCATAAGTAACAGAATAAACATCGAGAATTCACAACATGAGTCAGCTTTGACTTGGATGTGCTTTTTCATATAGCACATTCCTTCCAAGGAGTGGGGATTTGGTATTCCCTTTGGGAAGTCTGGTCCAATAGAATGAAAAGTATAAAACCACAGGGAAGAAAGAAGAAACTGTGTAACTATTCACAGCAGTGTACAGCAAAACTCTTGAAGTGTCTGACCCAGCCTGCCGCATAACCCCAGCCCGCTTTGCGAGACATTGTGCCTCAAACTCTGTCGTGTCAGGCTGCTGGTGTGGTTTCTGCCTGGGACTGCATGTGCTCACACGATGAATCTGTCCTTTATTTCACAACCAGCTGCTTGCTTCTGTTAGCACAGCTTGTTGCTTACCAGGGAATACGGTCTTATTTGTGTGATAGCTGACTCACTGGAATTCTGCAAATAAGAGACTTTGAGGAAAGTTTTTATTTTCCTAATGAATTGTGGTTTCCCTGTAGCAAATAGACGATCTTCCTTTAACTTCGAATGCCTCCGCCGACAAAGCAGTCAAGATGACATACCGCTCTCTCCTAATTTCCACCATCGCACTGCTTTACCCCTTCACTTAATGCAACAGCAGGTAAAAACATCTTATTTAACTAATAATGAGTTACATCTCTTTGGCTTCTGATTGGTACCTCTGATTTTAATGGTCGTTTGAAACAGTACTAGTGAATCATGTAGTTAAAAGCTGTGCACAACTTCTAGGGCAAGTGCAGGCTTGTAGTTGCTAGACATGAGGCTTCTCAAACATGAACCTCCTGCAAAACACTGAAAATGAGTAGTTTTCCCCTGTGACTCTTTAACTGTCCACAAAGGGTTAGAATCCCCTAAGGAATTCTGACCAGGATTGCATAATATGGCAACTATCTATTAATCTTTGCCCGTGCAGTTATTCAGCTCCAGCTGTGAGAGCTTGCAAGGACTCATACACATCCTGCGAGGCTCCGTGCCCAGCTCTGACATGGCCCTGAGCAGCTGGTGATGTCCACTGCCTCGAGACACCATCCAGAATGCTTGGAAAATGCTGACAGCTTCCTACCCTGTCCCTACGGGACAGAAGGAATGTTTCTACACTTTGCTTTTTTCGTTTAATGCTTTGTATAAGCAGTTAGTTTTCTTTATTAATGCTAATATCAAGATTTTTTTTGCATAGTTGGTGCCTGAACAGTTGGTTTGAGCTAACTGCTGCAATGAGTGTGACTGAGCATTTGAAATCACTAACTGCTAAAATTCTCCCCCTTCCCAGGTGATGGCTGTTGCAGGTCTGGATTCCAGCAAAGCTCATAAACATTCACCAAGTCGTTCAACGCGTTCCTGGGCTACCCCACCTGCGACCCCTCCCAACAGGGACCGTACCCCGTACTACACGCCCCTGATCCAGGTTGACAGGGCTGAGTCTACAGAACACATGAACGGCAGCCTGCCTTCCTTGCACAGGAGCTCCTGGTACACAGATGACCCTGACATTTCCTACCGAACATTTACACCAGCCAATTTAACTGTACCTAATGACTTTAGGCATAAACATAGCGACAAACAGAGGAGTGCCGACAGCTTGGTAGAAGCGGTAAGTATTACAGAAACCTCTGAAGTAGCCAGAAGAGTCTGTCTGATCAGTCTTCATGTTAACTTTAAAAAGCATATAATTCAGTCTGCATTACCTCTCTCAAAATGTGGTATTTCCGGTTTCTAAGTCCCAAATTGATTTTAGGTAAAGACAGAGGAAAACTTCTTTGTAGCTGTCATGTAGTAAAGGATTTCTACTAAATCTAAATCTTAACGTTAGTGTGTCAGGGAACTGGAGAGATTTCAAAGAGATCTGAAATTAAGTTCTCTAGATGAGGGTCAGTTATGAAGTCTTCCACAATGGCTGACAGGGAAGAGATGACACATGTGCCTGTCCTCTGTTGTTTCTATCAAAAGCTTTGCAGTAATCTGAATAAAAGAACAAGAGCTCTACGAATCAGTGTACTAAACGCAGAGGTGAATAACAGCTACAGGGATTGATTTGTAGGTGTACTAAAGAATGTTAAGAATTCCCTTTTATATTAAAAAAAGGCTTGAAGATAAAGAGTATGTAGTATTTCTGAGTGATAGTTACTATTCTTGCTTCCATCCATCACTTCCTCTCCATTGCTTTGAGATAATGTTAAATTATCTTTCTTCCATGCGCTCTAAAGTACCGAGAACACATCTAAAATTCAGTTTTGGGCAACGTTCTAATGTCACCATCTGAGATAAATATTAACTGTTGTCTTTAATGTATCAACCTGATGATCGATGTTGATCAAAGACTACTCCCAAATTTCTAAAGCGAAAAGTCAGACGTATGCATTATCAGTCACATCATGACATAGCTGACACAGCGTGGTTTGGTGCCATCGGATTATTGATTGGATTGTTCTTCGCGCATGGAGTTTTGCTGTGTGTTGCTGTGGTGATTGAGCATGAGGTTTCTAGTATTTTCCACAAATGAGAAATGTTGTTACGACCTGTCTGTTCTTCTGTAATTTCACTGCATGTCTCGTTCTCTCCCCTCTGTCTGCCAGGTACTTATATCAGAAGGCCTAGGAAGGTATGCAAAGGACCCTAAATTTGTTTCAGCTACAAAACATGAGATTGCTGATGCATGTGACATGACTATTGATGAGATGGAAAGCGCAGCAAGTAATCTTCTCAATGGAAATATTAGCAATGGGACCAATGGGGATATGTTTCCCATTTTAAGCAGACAAGATTATGAACTTCAAGATTTTGGTCCTGGCTACAGTGATGAAGAACCAGAAACGGGACGATATGAAGAAGACTTAGCTGATGAAATGATATGCATTACAAGCTTATAGTATTTAGCAAGGAAAAAGATTCCAATAACAGAAAAAGTGCCTCATAGTTTAAAGATGCTAGGCACTAGCTGGAGTGAGTAATCAATCAAGTGATGTCACACCTCAAGGAAGCCATAACTAATAAATTTATTATCTCCAGGTTGCCGAAATGTGATCAGAGCTGCAGTACGTCAAGTCTCCTCCCACAGAATCTTCAGTTCCTCTGTAGGAAAAAGGTTATTTTGAAACCAAGCAGATTGTGACAATCAGTTTTTTGAGGGCTAGAGCAGGATTCTGAGGTGTAATATCTTGCCTGTCTTTCAACTTTGTGCTGCTGTCCTTCATAGTAGAGCAGGATTTAGTCTATGAAAATGTCTGTATAAGTCTGGCACAAAATCGGGTGGGAAGTAGCAACAGGAGTGATGACACCCAGTAATGTCATTACCTCAGTACTCAACAGCATATCAGCTACCCGTTGCATATCCATTCTAATACTGTTTCAAACTTGCCTCCTGATTTCTTTTCTTAATGCTCTTCTAAAATAGAGTTTGTCATGCTCTACCTGTTTAGAGACCGTTGGAAAAAGAAGTTATATAAAGAATAATCTGTCATATGTAACACCAGTTTACATAGGAAAATATCATTCAGATAGTCTGTTTTATGACTATCACGTTAAGGGCAAAATATACTGGAATAATTGCATTCTTACTAATGCACTTGCAACCAGGTTATAGTAGAATTAGATAAGATAGTTTGCTAAAAATTATATAGTAGAAATTATTGTAAATGAATTGTAATATACGATGATTTGTATTTGTAAAGAGATGTTCTATATTTTGTAATTATTGTACCGTAATTGAACTGCAGCAATATTTATGGACCCTAATTATTGTAACTCCACAGAATTCTAGATAGAAGTATTTTTACTTGGAATATGTAGATCTATAGCATAAATATTTAAATAGAGCCACCTCTTGGTGTAAATCTCTTTTTGGGATAAAGTGTCAAGTTTGAACTTGGCAACAGAACAGATTTTTTTTCTTTTTAATTGAGTCAAATTAATCTCTCTGCATAAGGGATGCACAGTTGACTATTTACAGTCTTATACTTGGAAAGTTAAAAGATTTAAAGTTATCTTAACTTTTTTGATTGAAAAATAAGCTCTACTTTTATTTTTTTATTAATCCCATGCTAAAAAATAAATATTAAAATCATCGAAAAATTGGCAAGTTCATGACAGGGTATTACTGGTCATGAGTCAATTAGTTTTGACAAAGTGTATTACCTACATACCCTACTTTGATCGGAGGCATCTTGGGCAGAAAATATTTCACAGGTAAATGAAAATGCTTTACTTCAGTACTTCTTACTCTGCTTGGAAAGAAATGTGATAAAATGATTCTTCACAGAACCAAAAACCTTGATATAAGAAGTATACTATTTTATTGCCTCTACCCTTCTGTTGTTCTATGTGTACTATTTCAAAGATTTATTTTTATGCAATCAAGAGAGGGCTTAGATGTTGTTCACAATGCAGTAAAACCCTGAAATGACTTTGAGGCTAATACAACCTTGGAGGAAAATCAAAACCACTGAAAGCTACTGTCTATTTTGTTAGCACTGGATAACAATGACTTGTTCTAACAAGTTATCTAATCAGGTTTTACCTGTCGTTCATATGCTAGATAGCAATCCAGTTCACATTTTTACAAATGTGATATTTAAAATATGTCAATAAACATTTTGTACATAATGAGAGTTTCCTATGAATAGCTACAGACTTCCTCTGAAATCATTCTTATTTCAAATGCCAGGATAAGAACTTAGAGGTTTGTAAATTATTTCTTGACCTACATCATTTTGTATTAAAACAAATGCAAAATGTTCTTCAAAATAAAACTGTGTAATAATTTTATTATACTTGGGACTGTTTTTACTAATAGCTTTTCACCAAGAAACTCCAAAGGTTAAA
The DNA here is from genome assembly GCF_000690775.1 of Eurypyga helias. Classification (NCBI taxonomy): domain Eukaryota; kingdom Metazoa; phylum Chordata; class Aves; order Eurypygiformes; family Eurypygidae; genus Eurypyga; species Eurypyga helias. Next base: position 103,126 of record NW_010268792.1, read on the forward strand.
TTCCGTTTGCATAGTTTGAAGAATGGAAGGGAATGTGTGGAATATGGTCATCAGTGTACACTGTCATAGTGTGCAAGTCTTTTATGAATGATTGCTGTTAACCAAAAATAAAATAATTAGAGTACTGTTATGACAAAGGGTACCACTACTCCCCTGCTATCTAGGGGATCATTACTTCCCTAGATACAGATCTATGGAAACAATTCGGAAAATCTGACTAAAACACCCTAAGATATCACAACGCAACTTCCATGCGACTGGTCAGGAAACACTTGAGCAGGTCGCCCAGTATCAGTCACCTTGTTTCACTTCCCCAGCTTACAGAAACAAAGGTTAGCAGACTAAAATAGAGCTTTCTGGATCTGGTATCAACGTGAAATAACAATGACTAGTTTTCCAAGTTCCACCTACTGTGGTATGCCCACTTCTGAAAACCACCTGTACGGCAACTGAAGCTGAACGATAAAAAAAGAAGGAAGCAGTCCCAGACCACGTTACTTAACTGCATGGTCTTTTGACAGCACGTCAAATTTTGCATATTGAGCTGAACAACAGGGTTTTTTAAGTTAATCATTTGTCCAAGGAGACAAAAAACAATCTGCTGACTTCACTGTATTTTCTTGCTACTGTGGTTAGTCCTTAGCTTTCCACAGTCTGATGAAAGACTCTTGAGGGCAGATTTGTTATTTCATGAGAAAATAGTCCTTAAAAAAATAAATAATGCAGGAATTTTAGTTACAAACTATGTTCTATATAGCTAAAGGTTTAGGGGAGAACATATACAGGGATACATAGAATACCTGTGCAGTTTTTTTACAGAAAGTTGAAAAAAGTAATGAATATATGCACAATTACATGGTAATTAGCACCCTTAAAATACTGCCAATCATAGTAGTTACTCAGTACAGAAAAACTAGAAGTTATCTCAGCAATTAAAGCATGAGTTTCCAGATTTGTTTCTACATGTGTATAATGACAGAAAACCTTGCTAAAGAATTAAACATTGATAATTCTTTTACAGTGAAGTAAATTCACTGAAAAAGTGAATATATAAGATACAATAGTATTTACCTTTTTTTTTGAGCTTGGATGTCAGAATAACAGACTAAAAACTGTAATAAGATATGCTTCTGTCCCTCTACAATAACTCTTTGTGCCTTTATTATTCCTCAAAGTTTATTTCTGTTTATTTTACAGAAAATGCATGTTCCAAGCCCACTTTCCAGTTTTCCAGTATTTTCATAGCTGCCTCATTTGGTTGCAGACTTACTGAAATAAGACACTTAGAAAGGATTTTAAGCTGGAGTGGCCTTAGGTAAATAAAATGCAGTTTTTATAAATACTCCTATTTTCTGCTGCTTTTAAAGCACTTCTCATACTAAAGCAACTTGTACTGTAATACATATAGAAAATAAACATTTTTGGTCACTCTTCTTCCTTAATCTTATTCTCCCCTGCCAGAGACCTCCAACTGTGTCTGAAGCATCTGCAGCAAGCTATTCCCATGGAAATGCTCTTCTCCCTTGCAGTACCATTGCTGGTTCAAGCCACGCTGGCAGGTTTAGTAATGTTCAGCTTTTACAGTTAACTGGCTTTGAATATATAATGTGCTATTGTCTGCACAATTATAGAAAAACTTATATCTGGGCAGAACTGGGCATAATATTCAATTCTACACTGTATTATTTTGGTAAGTAAGTAAAACTCTGGACTTATCAGCTTGTGCTCTGCAATCCAGGAAGATGTAAAAGATGGTTAATTTTAGCCAGCAGACTGCCAGTGCTCTGTAGAGTATGAGTATCCTGGAGCTGTTTGAAGTATTCCTTAGCAGACTAGATAGACTCTGCTAGAAGAACAGTTTTAACAGGAATCAGACACCAGATACAATGCAGGAGAAACTGATGGTACTGGAATGCTACCTAAAGATTTCCCCAGGGCAATGAAACTTCCAAGTACCCGATCCATTTCTTTAGCACTGCGTCAAAGCCCTCAACGTTCTGCAGCAGTGATGCCTAAATTCATACAGCAACTGGGGTTCACAGCAACGAAAATAACTGAAGTGGTTAGAAGGGAAGGAATTTGTAAGGTGTCTATGTATGTTTAGAGCTGCAAGAAAAGATGATGATGTTTCAGAAGAAATGCCCGATGATCTGACTGCGCAACGCAGCAGTGCGCACATGAACTGACACCCAAGTTGGGTATGTGTACCTAACCTTGCTATTTCCTCATCTTTTAGAGCTTGACATCGTGGCAGAGCGTGGCTCCATGCATGTTCAGTAATAAGTTATGTAAGGCAGTGGCTAGTTAGTCCTCTGCAGTTGCATAACAGTTCCCATTTTGCATGCCTAGAGTGGAAACCCACGTTGTAAATCTCCAAATGCAGAAACTTTTAAGTATTCCAACTCTCCAAATTGCTTCCCCTCTCAGCTGCACAGGACTGTGGTAAGTCCCACCAGTATGTATTACCCTGAGTATCCTAATGCTTTGTTTTCTGAATGAATTAGATACCTACTAAATACCTTTAAATGAAAACCTTGAAAGCACTGGTGCTGAATAAAAATGATTTGCCATAAAAAGGTACACCATAAACAGTTCATGCTTTCCCCAAACACGCAGTTGTACCAGATCAACTGTCTTGTTAACACAGCTAATCAATCATCTATGAGTTAAAATATTTTTGCTC
>NW_010268792.1:105836-121137 GCF_000690775.1 Eurypyga helias
TAGAAGGGCTTTACCTGTCTCCTTTTGGAGCAGAGTTCTCCGCTATCATTTTCCTCCTTTGGTATTTTTGTTTGTCTTTATGCAGGTACTCCAATGAATCAGGTCCTTTCCCTCAGTGAGCAGCAGGGCTCCCAACCACTGCCTTACAGCAAGCAGCACCAGGTAGAAGAATCTGCCTTAAACATCTGCAGTTGTCCCTCTAGCCAACATCTGAGTCAGCAAGTTTTTTTACAATCTGCTCATACCATGTAAAAATGCCATTTTTTCTGCAAAAAAAGTTTGTTCTGTTTACCACAACTCCCGAGAATTTTAGTCTACAGACCCTTTTATTTTATAATTTGACAGCTGCTTAGTCAGAAGTTATTTTGGAATACTTAATAAATCCAAGCAATTCAATGGATTCAATTTAATGAGTTCAATTTCTTTAGATTTGTTTTTTTTAAATCAGTACCTGAAAGTTAGTGACACATAAAACAGCCACGAAAGATCTTTAGATTTGGGTTTTTTTTTAAATCAGTATCAGAAAGTTAGTGACACATAAAACAGCTATGAAAGATCACGTACCTTGCTTACACATCTGAAGATAGCAAAACAAAGATTTAAGTCCTAACTAAAATATTAGCACTGGTTCCCTGAATTAGTTACTTGCCTTCTAATTAACAAGATCTCTTCCTGTAGCATCAATATCTGACCTTATGCAGTTATTGTGAGTAACCTTGCATTTTAAATCAACCTTGGCTGTAATTTTTTTAAAAATTTGAGTGGTATTAAGGCACCATTCAGAATATTTGCTGAGAAATACCTTTTGCAAACACTCAAAGACCTGTAACCTTAGGACCTTATAGGAAGTGCAGACCTCTTACTGTGCTAAATGATGTAGTACAACTAAATCAGCTTTGATTGTGAACACTAAGACCCTTGCGAAAAAAGCAAGGAGAAATTCCAGTTTACCAGTTTTTATAAATATCAGCACCTGTTCTGTCTTCTTGCTGAATGCCATACAGTTAAGACTGCTGTGTGTGGTGAAGTCTAAGTTTCAGTGAGGGTTTGTAAGCTGTGCATTCCTCTAATAAAACCCCACATTTTGTCAGACTCCGAACACAAGCAGGATCCTCTCTCTCGTGAATTTTGATAGATACTACTTTGGCCTGTGATTACGGAATTGTATAAATGCTTACATTTATTTAACCATTCTTTGCAGGATGTGGGGATTACTGACTGTCGGTTACCCTGGGTAACGCTCACAGCAGGTAGAACCCTTCCTTTAAATAACAAGGCATACCATAAGGATTTGCCAAATGGCAGATATTAATCTCTTCCACTCCTCATGCAATTGCACAGTATCTCTGGCTGATGTGCACAACCGTCCTGTCATTTAGAAATAGCTTCTTTTCAACAAAAAAAATTGAATTTTACCACAAAAGGTCATGTTTAACTAAAATAAGCAGCTTAAGCCAACTGATTAAAGAAATGAATAGGTAGTCTAATGTCAGAGAACGGTTCAAATTAATAGCTATTTTAATAGGATATGTTGTTTTGCATGGTATTTATTTTGTTGGCATGGTTCAGTATGAGATACCAATATGCTGATGAAAGCCTAAGTAGCAAAATATGTGAAAGGATGAGAACGTTTGTTTACCTCTGTGTTTCCAAGGTCTTGGGCTTATACACAGGAACATTTTTCTCCTGAAGTGATGGGAGGCCCTTAATTATATCTGCAGCTTTCTCTGCTATCATAATAGTTGGGGCATTCAAATTTCCACTGACAACGCTGGGCATAATTGAAGCATCTACCACTCTCAAGTTTTCAACGCCAATTACTTTTGTTTGGGGATCAACTACAGCAGTGCTATCTGAAAGCTGACCCATTTTACAGGTGCAGGAAGGATGATAAGCACTATCAGCCTTCTGCCTTATGAAAGCATCTATTTCTTTGTCAGACTGAACGTGGTTTCCTGGTTGAATTTCAGGCCCGCGAAATTTTTCAAAAGCTTTCTGAGCAAAGATCTCTCTGGTCAACTTGACACACTGGCGGAATTCACAAATATCTCTTTCTGTATGGAGAGAAAATAAGAAAACCGTAAGTACACCCATAATTTAGTAATACTTACAAAATGCATAACGGAAAAAACCAGCATCAAATTAAAAAGGTTGGAGGGAAAGTCTCTCACTTATTGCTGAAAGCCATAATAAAGCAGGATATTTTTCAAAGTCACAGATATTTACACTGACTGTGAGCAAAACTGTCACTCACGTTGCACAGTCCCAAAAGGGAATAGGTGAGCTATGAAGAATGGCTCTTTATTTCACTATACCCACTGTCTAGCCAAGGACTAGTCTCAGCACAAAGGAGCAAGCAAGATCCGTTCCTTCACAAGCAGAGGACGGGAGAACAGCATGACACAGCAAACACTAAGAACTCTGACTGCATCCCCCATAGGGAATTCTTTCTGGTTTATACAGTGCTTTGCACAATGGCTGCTCTTGATAGTAACTGATTTTTATAAATGATAAATAAGTAACAATGCACCAACCAGCCCTTCTGAACTGGTACTGGGTAGATATGAAAATCTGTTACTGAAACAGGCAGGAAATAAGTTGACAGGGCACGGAGGGGCTGCACCTACCTGTTGACATGTAGTTGGGCTCAATGATGGGATGGTCATTTGGGTCTGTACTCTTCAGCTTTAGCCAGCCCACACTTGTGCTCCTCATGGGTCCCACGTGGACCTGCAACACCCACGCTGTATTCATGACACAATCCCACCAGACTTATTTCCAAATTCTCTATGAAGGTTTTTTTTTGCAATTTGGACAGTCTTTACAAATTAAGCAAATGCAAATGTTAAAGGGAAATAATGGAAAATGACACTGAGTATTTTTCCATTTTATTTGAATTGTTGCAAACACGATATTCCAAAAGGGGAAGGGAATATACCTGTCTTATCAACTCAGAGCTGTTTTCATTTAAAATACAACCACTCCAACCATTCAGCTGTAGCAGAGCATTCAAATACAATCAGCAATCAGACCAAATTACTAGCATCATTGAAGAGGTTAGCAAAATAAACATGTACATTCAGTGACAATTCCCCAGCATAAGCACAGACTTTGGGATCAAGATCATTGTCTAAAATGGGGCTTGGATTTGTGACAATGAATAAATGAGTGGCCTCATGCATTCTTGCTTAAACTTCTGTATAAACTGCAGTGGAAGAGGGAACACCTTGGCTTAGTTTTGTACAGGATCTAGCACAATAGTATCCTAATCAATAGCACTGTGGCACTAGAGCAAACATTTCAACAGCAGTTCAATACTTGCCTACTTTCCCAAAGGTAAAAAGTACCACAATTTTGGCAGCAATACCAAATAACATCCTATCTTTCCCCAATGTAGGAGGTTAAGCCAGTTCTTTTGTATTATACTGAACAAAGAATTTTTCAGTATATAACCAAATTATCAGTATTTATAATAGGCTTATTATAAATAAAATACTATAAATAGAATTTTTCATCTGCTTGCTACTCGCTACAGAACATTATTGGAATATGTTCTTAAACAGCTCACCTGGTAAGCTTCCATTGTGGAAGCAACCCGACCATGATCAATCACCTGAGAAGGAAGAAAGTGGAACTGAATGTCGGGGTGAGGAACCCCTGGTTCACTGCGGATAAAGCCACCAGATTCTAAGTGTGCAGTGGCTCCCTCACCTAGAGAGTGTAAATCACAGAAAATGCCATTAAAAGACCTCAGAAAAGCAGGAATTCCATTTCTTGACCCTTGGTTTCACTACTATGACTAATTCATGTGTACAGTGGAGATTGGAAGGAATGCAAGTGCATTATGAACAGCTTGTAATTTAAGCAATATGCATCACTTTCATCTGCCTTTTAATCACTAGATAAATGTAAGTATGCATCACTTCGGAAATCCCACTTATTCTGAGAGCAGGATGTTACAGTTATCTCAGTGTAACTGGCAGGCCTACTGTCTAAATCCAGAGGCGGACTTGGTGCCAGGATCCTAACAAATGTGGAGGGAACCGTCTGTAGCACCCTGATACTGCTGCATTACATGCTCTGTGACATGCAGTATAGTTATCCCCTCAGCTACGTGTAAGAGGCAGAGCCATCCACAGTGCCTGCCCTGAAGGGGAAAGATGAAGAGTCTGCAATGCGCCTCACGTGACGTTACTTTCACATCTGTTTAAAAGCGTGAGTCAGCCCTCGATATCTACTTATGTGTGGCACGGTAAAAAGCCACACATACCCAGCATAGTTGTCAGCTACTAAGATGATAATTCAGCAAGTGATTAAGTCCTCATATTTAGCCAAACTATTGTACTGATCTCAAGGATTACTTTCACAGATTCTTTTTAAAGCACAACTTACAGCTGGGTTACTGTAAGTAATGACTCTCATTTTAACACAAGTAATTTCTGATTTCCCTGCCAGTCTACAGGTTTCTAATCAGTGCAACAAACTAATTCTTTTGGGGCAATCAGACAGAAAACTTAATTCAGTTCAACAATATATTTTCACTGACATGACACTGATTTCAAATAGAACTTTTTTTTCATTTTCTTACACCAGCTTTGCTCAGCAGCACCAAGATTTAGAAGTAGATTTTTTTCTTAAAATGAAAAGATGTATAAAAATGTTAGAAAATAGAGTATAAAAACCTCACTTGTTACCTTGCTGTCAGTTGGGCTTGATGATCTTAAAGGTCTTTTCCAACCTAAAAGATTCTATGTTTCTAAGATATAGTAACTGTTTTAAAAGACCCTGATCTAGAAAAAAGAAATAGTTCAAGCTCATTTGCAAACTCCAGTTATTTCCCAGGACATGTAAAAATTACATATGAAGGCTCCCAGACTTAGAAATTCATGGTTAAAAGGCTGTAATCATTCTAAAGCAATCAACGGTAGAGTGACTGCATACTTCGTTTCATACCTGTAAACTTCCAAAGCCATTCTAGACCAATCCTCACCATGTTAACTGGCTTTTGTGCGTTATATAGGGTAATAGGTTTGGTGCACTTTTGCTGGACGTACACTTCTAAATGATCCTGAAGGTTCTGGCCTACTCCTGGGAGGAGCAGAAAAGGGGACAAAGGGGAAGAAAGGAAGAGAAAACCCCGTTTTTTCACACAGAACGATTATACACATTTACAGTCAAAAAACAGTATAAATGGGAATTAAACTAACCTCTTATTAGGGCAGTGATGACTAAGACCAAGACCATGAATTATATTAGCCTTTTGCTCATATCAGAATAAGGTTTTACATAAACATAGCGTAACTAGAATGCAAACAGAAATTTCATTCATGGCAGACGTATCGCTTGTTCTAAAATTGCCAGATAGGACTTCGAAAGACAGTAGTTTAAGGGAGAATTTCATGCTATTCCTTCTGTATTTGAGTATATTTGACAGTGGGACTTTATACAATCTGTTGTGGATCAAAACTAATTCAAAATTCTAAATGGTAAGTATGCTGCTTTAGAAGTACTCAGTGGCATTTTTCAGTAAGGCATTTTTCACTATCAAATGTAGTGAAGAAAGTGTAGGAGTTATTGCTTAGTTCTAAAATCCATGCATGTTTCCACTGATTTGTAACACTTTCAGTCCACACAACCTGATATAAAGACAACTGAATTTCATGCATTTGTTTCATTTAATGGTCTTTAAATTGCATCCATAGGAAGATGTAAGGTTAAAATAAACACTAAAATTACCAGGAAGATGGCAAACAACAGGGATTCCCAGTTTTTGAAGATCATCTGCATTGCCAATTCCAGACAACATAAGCAGCTGTGGTGAATTTATGGCACCTCCGCTTAAAATAACTTCTTTACTGGCAAAAACCTAAAAGGAAATGAGCAAAAAAAGTCCTATTATTATTAAGCAGTGCATGTTTTTGGCGCATCTTATTTCCAAGGATTTCTGCCCCAAAACATTCTCATTTAGCAATACCAAAATCCTTCTCTGTGGCTCTCTCTTTCCTGTTGCTACATCTCTTAAATTTAGGATCAGAATTACCCTCCTTAGTGCTTTTCACTGTAAAAGGGGAAAACTGTGTGGAGTAAGAAAATATTGATAGTCCCCCCTCCTTTTCCCTTTACTCTTTGAAAAAGGATGTGGCTGAACCCAACCTTGTTCAAACTTATCCCTTTCTATTCCAATGAGATGGCTCATGAACACACCACACACACTGGATGGACTCCATCCTCCCTAGTCGCACATATGTTGCCTGTTGAAATATAAGACATCCTTTGTATACACACTGAGGGTGAGACAGCTGATTACAAACTGAATAGTGACTTCTGACCATTAGAAAAAAAAGATTCAAGATTCATCTCTCCTTATGAAAGAATAACTGCACCACAGAAGAAACAATTTACAAGTTTACTTATATAATTTACATTTAAACTATGTATTTATATTTAAACTACTTATAAGCTTACTTGTATAATTTATATAAGTAAGCAACTAGTTATACTTAATGCAAATTCTAATGCTACCGAAGCTAGTCCAATGTCTTAAAGCAATAGACATTTGCAAAAAGTAATACCATAACACTTGTCTGTGAATTCTAATGTGTCAGTGTGGGCACAGTGAGGGAAAAGTAGATGAGGCAGACAATTATGTCCCTGAACTTCCTCTCATTAGCAAGCAAAACCGACAAGGGTTCACGGAAACATATCTGGTATTACTCATTCTCCACTTTCATAGAATGTAAGGTGCAATCATGAATAGCTGCTTGGTTTTATTTTCTAAAGCAGCATTAAAAAGTACTATTTTTGTCTGTAGTATGGAGTGGTAACAGATTAGCATAGAGTGCATATTAACTTGTACTACTCCTATCCTTTTGAAGGACACCTCAGCTACACAGAATGATGGTGAATGAGATTGTTGCCAGTAATAAGATCAAAATGTAGTAAGAAAATAAATGTTGATAAGGTTTCCACACTGTTTATCTGATACTGCTGACAGATAGCCAGTGCTGATAATTTTTGTTCATTCTTGTTTTGCTCTGAGCAATCACTACTGTGTTAAGACTAATGCACAGCATATCCATGACTGCTGAATCAATACCTAGATCTGCATTTTGCACGTTATACAAATATCACTTATTTATGTTTTCTGTGGTATACACTGAACTGCTACCAGTTTGTTCCAGGTAGCATTCAAATGATGCTTGTTCAGTCTACGCTCATGCAAAGTCAGCAGTGTAATTATTCCTAGCCCACAGACAGTCTTTCATTGTACTTAACGCTAAAATACAATAAGGAAAAATACATTAAAAACACGTTTCCCCTTTAAATATGATTTTCTGCTTGACTATGAGGTCAGAAAATCCAGGAATGTTCAGTCTACCTTCCCTGCTTTTAAAGGTCAGAAGGCTTACTGGAGTCCTGGCAACTCTCCGGGACTCCAGTGTCCACTGCAATAACAAGTTAAGTCTTTTCCCTATCTTGAACAGGTTTTGAATTACGCTTGAATAAGGTTTAGATGATCTATTAACTTTATTGATGACTGACATAAAAGAGATCCTACCTAAAATAGACTGTAAAAACAAAAACACCTTAATGTAATCAAGCATCTCATCTTAATGTTTGTAACGTAATAAAATTATTCTCTCTTCCATCCTGACAGGTATAAAATTTTCCAGAAAGTAAAAGCAGACAAGTCCTGCAATTTTCATGTTGGGAGGAAACAAAAGGGAAAGGAAATACTTTGAAGGTGTACTTTTTATGATATATGCTATAAATATGTATCATTCACTATGTGTAATTCATACATGTATTAATATGTATGAAAATTCCTATCAATTAGAGATTTTTGCAATTAAAGTGGTCCAGTATTCAGGAAGTCTTTGATCATACGTAATCAGCTTTCTGAGACTTTCTTCAACAGAATTAACCTCGATAATGGCACAAGAACAGCAGGTAGAGACACTGTTTTCGCAGACATTTAATAGCTCATGAAATCAATTAAATTTTCTGCAACTTCTGTCGTACATTGTTAGTGATAATCATTTTATCAATCCACTTAGAAAACAACAGATCTGTGCATTAGAAAATGAAAGAACAGTTTATTCATGTTGCATTTTAACTTTCAGTAGGTGTTCAAGACACAGAACATGTCTGCTGAACTCAAACCATCAAAATTTGTACTGTCCTCACTGGGATATTGCTATTACACTTTTTAATTGCTGTATAATTGTTTGTGACTAAATTTTTAAGTTATTAACATACAAATCCTTTTTAGGCAATTTCCTAGTTACATCCTGCATAATCAGCTGTAAAATTAAAGACGTAAGGGAAATGAGAATGTTTTAGGTCTTACAGAAGTCAATGGATTGAAAGCTGCATAAAAGGGAACGGTTTATCCACAGTTAACTTGTAATGGCAATAGAAGCTTCCTGATCACATGTTCACTGGCAGTTGGGCTGAGACTGAAAAATATTCATTCCACAAACAACCATAAAGCTCATTTGATCATTATATTTCATCATCACTATCCCAAATCTCAATACATAATGGCAATTTAGAAGTGAATGACTCATTATGCCATTCAGCCATTCAGATTTCAGTATCTATCTTTTACGGATTTTCCTATGCCAGAACAGCGTTTTCAGAATTGTTTTTCAGAAACATCAGCATTTCAGCACACTAGTCAATACACTGAGGCAGTGCATGACTGCACCATAGGTTCCAGCCAGAAACTTTACACAACACTCTTGCATAACATCAAGTTATGGCTTGTCCCCTCAGTAATAAGAGATGGAAATATAATGGAGATGCTAATCTCTAAATCGATACAGCTGAAATATCATGTCCTGTACAATGACTAGACAAGGAATCATATACTGGAAGAGACAACACAGCATCTGAAAAACAGACATTTTTCATAGTAAAATGCCACTTTTAATAAAAGCTTGTTTAAAACAAACAAACAAACAAAACCACCTATTTTTGCTTTTACTCATATATTTCATACCAGAAAATAAAAATCTCTCACCTTTTTCCTTTGCCCATTTTTCACATACTCAACACCGATGGCTTTTGTTCCTTCAAACAAGATTTTTGTTGCAAGTGTCTTCTCTGCAACTGACAAATTCGGGCGTGATATTGCTGGGCGAAGGTAAGCACTAGCTGTGCTCCATCTCTGACCTACAATGTATATTTGCATTAAACATCAAAATAATCATCCTCAGTATTCTTCAAGATTTTGGCCAATAACCATCAGGATGTTTACAGAGGGAAAGCCTTCATTTGAAATTCTGACAGTCCAAAGCAAATGCGATTTGGTATACTAACTAAAGATTTTAACATAACAAATTTCACGATGACATTCTGAAAGCCTCCTTCCCAAATTTAACTATGAATTAAGACTTGCATGCCAATGCAATTTTCAACGAAATACACCCAAAAAAATACACATCATGCTGCTGTGAAACGAAGAGGGTGTAATTACAGAGTGCCATAGCTTGTCAATAACCTCAACAACCAAATCTGCATTCAGGGCAGATTTTATCTCCATATTCCAAAATGCTTTCAGAAGTACCATTGGTGGGCCAGAAAACAAACTACTTAAGGACCCCTTTTTGATTTACCTTGGTGTACAGTCATGTCCATCCAGCCAAATCCTTCTTGCTGGTAGCCATTCATATCGTCTGTGAAAGGATACCCAGCTTGCTGGGTTGCCTCCAGGAATGCATGATGAAGAGGATGGTTTGTTTTCCCTCTTGACACATACAGGGGTCCATTTCCACCTCTGTACTGATCTGGCCCCAGTTCATGTGTCTGTGCCTTCTTAAAATAGGGCAAGCAATGTTCATAGTCCCATCCTATAGCCCCTTCCCTGCTCCATCGATTATAATCTTCTGCGTGGCCACGAATGTAAACCATAGCATTGAGAGAAGAGGAGCCCCCCCACACTCTTCCTCGTGGCCAATACATAATTCGGTTATCCATATGCTTTTGTGATGCTGTGTGGTAATACCAGTTGTATTTCTCATCACAGAGGTTGTACGTTAATGCAGCAGGCATATGAATCTTCCACATCAGTCTTTTACTACCTATAAGGGTATCTTTAGGGCCTGCTTCCAAAAGTAGTACAGTACTGAGAGGGTCTTCAGTCAACCTGTTGGCTAATACACACCCTGCTGATCCAGCTCCAACAATGACATAATTATAAGAGTTTGCCTTTTTGGAACTAAGTTGAGATGATGTACGTGAAATTTGGAATTGCTGTTCATTGATGCCCAATATGTTTTTTAATATGTGTGCTTTAAACAGAGTTCCAGGTATTTTGTGCATCTGATTCACAGGACGGCAACATTTAACTCCTGTCATTAAGTATGACATCTTTACTTATAGTACAGCTCGCAGAATTTCTAACAAAAATCCAGTGTTTCACCCTACAAAAACAAACAAACAAAAATCCTAATTAAGATGTAAGCATTATTACAGTGCATGACCTCTAAAATGTCAGTCATTTTCTATTAACACTGATACACGTTACTCATTCTCACTAACCAGAAGGTTAACAACAATGCCAATAAACCAGTAAACATTTACGCTGAAACTCGCTGCCTTACTGTTCTCTTAATGCAGTCTCTGCACCGTCAAGTGGCATGCAATTTCGTATCGTGTGCAGCCTGAGTCTGATTTGCTTCTTGTTCCTGAGGTAGATACATGAAGCACATTTTCAAGAATTTGCCAAAACCATGAAGGATGGAAACCTTTGCTTACCTTGTAGTAATAGGTAAGAATTTAAGAAAACCAAAGATTTCATAAACTTCTCTGTAAGTGTGTGACAGCGGGTGATACGACACAGCCAGTTCACAAACCCAGATCCAGCAGGAGTGCTCTGAGGACAGTTACAACTAGTAACACCCGATCCTCAGGCTGAGTAGGAAGGGCAACATTTTACCTTCAGAAAAGCCTGTGAGCCTTGCAAGCAACACAGGTTTAGCTCTGTATTGCACCGTTCAGGGACAGCGACTAAATGCAAGATTTTCACATCCCATATAAGTGCCACACTGCTGGCCAATCTGAAGTGTGTTTTTCTTGCTCTCTCCCCTTGAACCATTCCTTTTGGTACAAACAATTAGTGGAAATGGATACCCTTTGGCAGTAAATAGTATTTCTCCCTGGCCTGTGGCTTCTATCTAAGCAGTTGCCTTGGATTCTAGAGACAACTTACCCAGAGGCTGTTACACTGTAATGCACTGCCCATCTGAAAGAAACAAGCAACCTTTCTCCTGAAAATATGTTGAATAGTATATTAACTTTGTGAAATCTAATTTTTCAGAAATTAATTAGGTTGTTAATGTTGATTTTCACACATTCAAGTTTCATAGTTATCCATTACTTTGTAATATTGGCCTTGTATTTTTGTAAAATGTCTGAGGTTTTTCACTGAGGGAAAACATGTCTTAATCACTGAAATAATGAGCTTTTTTCTTCCTGAAAGTGGAACAGAACTGTACTCATTTTCTTGGGTGAAACTCTACAACGTACAGTTTGTGAGAGTGCATGTAAGCCCTTAAGACCCAACTCTGTAACAAAATTAGATGCAGGTTGCTAATAAATTTTAAATTTCTTCCACATAAAACTATATTTATTTACAATTTGATGTACAATCTCATATGCAAAAGCATTTTTTTCGTCAGGGAAAGGATGAGAATAAGCATATATTTATTACTCTTCCCTAGGAAAAACTTGTAATAGGCTATGCAAACCCTCATATTTGTGGAAAATGAACAACCAACCATGAAGAACAGTTTGCTCTGTAAAAAAAAACAAAAAGAGGATGCAGGTGATAGGTCTGAGCCCAGAGTTCACACAGCTGATTCTCAGCTAATTCAAAATTGATCCCAGCTGAAGGTGGTTGTCTTTTATAGGTGGAGAACATTAAGGAACTGTTTCTTGGAAAAACATGTTGGTGGTTTCCTGTGATACAGCAGAGGAAGATGCAAAGGTAGAGATGTTTTTACTTATTTTGATTTGTTTGTGATGAAGGGATACAATTCTGAAGCACCTATGTTTAACCTGCAAAAATGGTGGGTCAGAGGACTTTATTGTTTCAGGAACAGCAGATGGCTGACAGGGTTGGTAGAACATGGGCCTGGGCCCTGATAATCTGGGAAAAGTATTATGATGTGAGTTGTTTCTTTTTTTCTGGTGGAGATTCACCATAATGAAGCAATCAACCCTCCTCCTGAGGAAGTAAACCCTGTAGGTTTTGGTCTTACAGGTGGTTAACACTTACTATTTAGATTGGTAGGGTTCACAGACTCTGGAACAAGTACTGTCCTGCTTATTTTTACATGGGATCTATAATGCCATCAGATATTATGGTGCCTCCAGAATAACAGAATGCTGGCTGTTAAGCCTACAACTGACCTAGCTGCTGGCTGTAAAGATGGTAGATTCTGCAGAATCCCTGGAATCGCATTCAGAGGCTGGCATACTCTGGTAGTGCTGGAGGCTATAATCCTACAGCATACACAGTGGCTAGAGAGCTCCTAAAAATACTATCTCAAGTGACACTCAAAGGCAGCATTGTGTCTTGCCTTATGCCAGAACCCTAATACTGAAGCCTATACCCTTTTAACTGGTTTGTTCAGAGCCTCTCACGTGGGCAAGCTTTAAAACTCTCACCAGTTCAACCTTGTATTGCGTTGGTATTAAGCACTGAGATAATGAAGTCCTGAACATGATGATACTTGTCTCTAAAATAATCTGTGTAGTTCTATGAACATACATGGATTTATCACAGTTCAAGTTCTTCCACAGAAGAGGGTGTTATGGAATTTTGCAGGAGTTCCCCTTTGAACAAGAGAACATCAGTCAAAAAGTAATTTAAATGCATCTTCACTCTCAACTTTCCCTTAGTTTTTATCTGGCCTTTTTGCCAGGGAGAATTTACAACCTGTGTGTGCAGTGTTCCTAAGAACTGTATTTCAGCAAGGCTGTGTTTTCCAGTAACTGGAAAAATCAAGTTGTTATCCTAATAGGTAGTCATCTGGGGCTCTGAGATGTGCTGGGGAAGCTGACCCAATTTACCCAGCATGGAACTACAGTTTTACAGCCAACTCTGTTAAATATTATAGTTACAAGGTCAAGGCAAAATATGTAGAAATAGGGAGGTTTACACAACATGGTCCTACTGGAATGCCCTGTACTTACCACCTGCAAAAGGTTGTCTTCTGGGCCTTACTGGGTATTACTGCACGTCTTTATCTGGATTCTCGCATATCATGACCTCCTTATAAACATGTAGTAAGATGCTCCTCAGGAGTCAGTGAACAGACCTACAGAAATGCATATGGCAGCAACATAAAATATATTCACTATATTGCACTAGAGTTTCAAAAACTTGTTTTTAAAAACTATGTATTTACAGATATTACTATTGAGCAGGGCGTATACAGTGGCCTTTACAGGAGTGAGGAGAGCAGGAGCAACTCAGCTTGAAGATTCTGTTGCTAGAATTTAATAATATAATAATTGTACACTAGGCAGCTAGAAGTGGACAGTGGACTTCAGAAGTTAGGTGTTTGGGGCTCCTAGCATCCTTGTAACACATTTCTGAATGCAGTACTGGGCATGCATGAGAAAAAAAACCCTGAAGGGTACCTATCACTGCAAGTCTATAGATACTGATTTGGGGTCACATGTGAACACAGGCTTCTCTAAGGGACAGTGAAGATGTAAATGGTCAAGAATGTGTAACCTCACTTTCTGGGTTGTTTGTGATTCTTTTTTTGTTTGGTTGGTTTAGTTTTATCTTTTTTCTTTTTTAAAAAAGGGTGAGAGAAAAAAAAAAAGTGGCTGCGTAGGGCATCTAAGGACTAAATTGACTTGCCCTCTCTGTCGGAAAGCTAAGCAAAAATCCTAGGATTAATCCCAGGGACCTTACTCCTAGAATTCGAGATTTAAAGGGCTTACAGTCTGCAGGAAAGAGGAGGCTAGGTATCATGCGTGCATGGGGGGATATACTGAAAAACAGATAGTAAAAAAAAAATGGTTCTGTAGGTGATGAAGTGGCTAATCTAAATTAAAGTTACAGAGCACTGGGCATCACTACTGTTAACCAATCAGAGCTGTCCCATTCTTGGATAAAATTGGAAAAAAGTGTGTCAAAAATATGTACCAAGACAGTTAAGGTATCCACTGTCTGGGCTAGAAGGCTAAATTATTAGCCAAGAAAACTTAATCTAATGTTCCTTTTAAGTAACTGAAGTAGTACTTTGAATCTACTCCACTATGTATGTTTGTCAGATTTATAATTGTGGTTTAATCCCAGCCAGCAATGAAGTACCACACAGCTGCTTGCTGATAGATGTTATTTCATGGTTTTATTTGCTTTGTTGTTGTTTTACATGAAATGGAACAGGACTTGCAGAGTAACATTTGAGCATTTGAGAGTTGGTTGGGTTTTTTTTAATCCTGCAAAGAGGGAGTTGGGATTGAAGTTGGTCAGCAGTCATAATATTCAAGTGACTAGAATCAGCACGTATTATTCATTAACTCACAAACTTCTGTGTTTTTAAGTTCTGAAGTGCAGAGGTCAAAAAGCAACCCATTCTGATTTGATTTAAATCCAGCATACCTAGTTGTACTGAATGGATGAATATATTAGTTTCAATGCACAATTCTTACGTCATACCCACTGCCATCTACATGAGGTCCTCCTGCATGAGTGCTATCATACCTCAGTTCCTCTAAATGGATCCCAAAAAGGTCCTGTTTTGCCAGGGCCAAAACAAGAGTCTGTGCTCTGGCAGATGTACAATATGACACTCCCCCGGAGATGTCCACCAGCGTACGCAGTGCCTGCTGCAGCAGAGCAACGGGACCTTGGCTGGACACCGACCCTTGGCGGCACTGCCAAATCCTGTCAGGCCTGTCTGTGTCAGACGCAGGAAGAACGGCTCCTCAGGTAAAAGCAACTCTTGCCTTTTGAGGTTTTTTCACAACTCCCCCGCCCCGCAGAATGTGGACACAGTTTAAATTCATCTGCCGTGGGAGTGTTTTGGACTAATTTTCCCATCAATCCTGCTAGTAAAAAAGTTTCATTCCCTTACAGAAATTCTAAGAAAGTTTCATTTCCACGGCTGAAACTGTGCGAGCCGACTTACCTCACCATTTCCTCCTTTATGCACAAAGGTATCTGCTGCCCTAGGGTGTCGGGCTGCTGGGAGCTCCTGCGGGTCTGCCCCGGGGGCACCGACTGCGGCTCTTGCTCCACACCAAGGCCGGGGGCTGGGGCCGGCTCCCGCCC
>NW_010268793.1:0-4252 GCF_000690775.1 Eurypyga helias
AGCAGACGGTGCGCCTGTCCAGGCACATAGAAACACTGCAATTAATAAGAGTTTACTTCAGATCCAAAGAAACTTTAACCCAAAATACTCCAGGCTGCAGCCTAAAAATGGGTCTTCCACCTCCCTCGTTTGTCTACACACATTCCTGAAGGCCCCACTTCTTTATTCCTGCACTGGTGCCAGTATAGGCATAGTGCGGGCCACACCAAACTGGCTCAGAAGAAAATCAAAGAAGATGATAGGAATAAACAGCCAGGGGGAAGCCAGGTGACCCTTTTTAGTGACAACAAAACACTGATACTAAATTAACACATCAGTGTAAGTGTCTTGAAAAAACATTTGTCATTTTCATAGAACCATAGAATCATTTGGTTTGGAAGGAACCTTAAAAGGTCATCTAGTTCCAACCCCCCTGACATGGGCAGGGACCCCTTCTTCAACCAGAAGCCTCATCCAGCCTGGCCTTGAACACTTCCAGGGATGGGGCATCCACAGCTTCTCTGGGCAACCTGTGCCAGTGCCTCACCACCCTCTCCGTGAAGAAATCTAATATCTAATCTAAATCTCCCCACTTTCAATTTAAACCCATTACCCCTTGTCCTGTCACTACAGGCCCTTGTAAAAAGCCCCCTCTCCCCCACCCAGCTTCCTTGTAGCCCCTTCAGGTACTGGAAGACTGCAATGAGGTCTCCCTGGAGCCTTCTCTTCTCCAGGCTGAACAAGCCCAACTCTTTCAGCCTTCCTTCACAGGAGAGGTGCTCCAGCCATCTGATCATCTTTGTGCCCCTCCTCTGGACTCGCTCCAACTGGTCCACATCTTTCTTATGTTGGGGGCCCCAGAGCTGGATGCAGGACTGCAGGTGGAGTCTCAGGAGATCTGAGTAGAGGGGGAGAATCCACTCCCTCAACCTGCTGGCCACGCTTCTCTGGGTACAGACCAGGATACAGCTGGCCGCCTGGGCTGCCAGTACACATTACAAGTATCCTGCAGTACTCTACAAAGCAGATCCCTGAAGTCTGCTCTCCTGAAGTCCAAGGAGAGCAAGAAAATATTTTGACACAGAAAGCTTGTAATGTGTAAAAAAATAATACAGCATTAACCCCTTTCGTACTTGTAATAATGTTGGGCCAAAGTCCAAGGTAGTGAGCTTGCTGTGCGCCCTCCTTGCTACCCTAAGGATCTTGAACTCCACCATTTAAACTGAGAAAAGTCACTTCAGCCAAGGCTGCCCCTGAGCTTCACATTCCTCACCATCCCCTCCCTGTTTGGGTGAGTACAAGGTCCAGGATTGCACCTGTCCTCAATGGCTTGCTTTCTTTGCTACTGCTTTCAAACAGAAGGAGTCAAAAAAGAAGGGTAGATATTTATGGTGTTCATCACCCCTTTTTTATTCATTCTATAACATAGTCTATTTTTCATCTTTTTATATGTCCTGTGTACTGCAATTTGAAACAGTCTCATATTCAATCCTGACCTGACAACTATTTGAAAGGAAAGTTACAAATAAATAATCAAAGTTAAGGCAAATAAACATAAATAATCTGAGGGGTTCTGAATGGAAATGCAGTGTAATAATAAAACTGCAGAAGGGCTGCAGCGTAGATGACATTTTTGTGTCAGGGAATTGGTAGATGGGTGAATGTGGAATCAAATAGAAGACTCCACCGACTATCTGAATGCGTACAGATCACACTCAGACCGAGTCTTCTCTGCAGCACAGCCTGCAGGCATATTATAGAATGATTTGGGTTGGAAGGGATCCTTAAAGATCATCTAGTCCAACCTTCCTGCATTGAGCAGTGGCATCTTCAACTCGACCAGGCTGCTCAGACCCTCATCCAACCTGACCTTGACTGTTTCCAGGGGTGAAGTAAGGCACACTTCAGTGTTCCACAGAATTGTCTAGTAGCAGTAAAAGTATCTCTATCTGTCTCTTTCCACCTTAGCCACAAAAATAACCAAAATAAAACTAAGAAAGAAAACAAGCTAGCTTAGTCATCTTTTGTTGTTTGTCAGGCAACATATGAGGTCTGCCCAATATAATTATGATGTCGTTTCCTTCCTCTTTTGAAGATTAACCCACAGTTTTTAAAAAGTCACAGAAATGTAGAGTCTTTTGGTTTTGTTCTGTTACACCACACCACCCCCCATTCTGATTATCTTATATATACCAAACCAAGTAAATCTTAACATTTATTCTAGTTATGGACTTATGAGAAAATAAAACTATTTATTTTTAAGCAGCATTCTAAGAGATGCTTCTGGTCAAAGATAACCAACTATCAGAACAAGCAAAATAAGGCTACTGAAAGTAGAGGAACCTCCCATTTTCACAAGGATTCTCAGCCTTTTCCAAGATGTATCTTACCAAGCAACACAGAAAAGTGATATTGATTGAAAGACAGAAAATGAACAAGGAAATGAACTAGCAACAAGCAGCAATTCATAAAGGAATTCTCAGCATAATTATAAAACTCTAATTATCCTAACTTTTGAGGAAAATATTTTGACACAGAAAGCTTGTAATGTGGAGAACACAAAAAAAAAAAAAAAAAGCATTAACCCCTTTCATACTTGTAATAATGCTAGGCCAAAATAGGAATGTATATAAACATATGTATAGAGAAGAGAGATTTTTAACCAAATGGAATTACAGCTATCACAGCAGTTTGTGGATAAATTATTAGGTTTATTACACCTAAAGTGGCTTGAATAGAAGTGTTCCAGCTGTTCCATCTGATCACCAGCACACTGCCAATTTTCTCTGCCAGATAGTCCTTTATGCATTGGGGAACTTGTTGCAATTAAGGGATTTTCTCCCTTTATAATTCTGTGATTTACAGTGTTGTCTTAAAAATTCAATTGCATGAACCATATTCATCTCCTTTTATTTAAAATTTCCTGCATGCAGAACTGAATGAAACCACCAAACCCATTTCCAGCAAGAAACCCAGGTTAACATCTTTCTTATTGGGCTTGCTACACTAGTATGTTGCTGCTGTTTATGTCTGACAGCAATTAGCTACAATAAACCTTACTCTGCTCAGAAGCCTCAGCTTTAAAAACAAAAAATCTAAATTTGAAGTATCATTGAACTTTCATTGATCTACAGTAAGGAATTAAAGCAGGGGATATTCTAAGTAAGTCCACACTCTAAAAGGAGCATATAACAGAGGAGATGAGAAAACTCAGAGAATAGCTCCAAAAACCGTGACACTTGGTTTCTCACCAGCAAGAAGCCCTCAGAAAGGCTTGTATGAGATATTCTTAAAAACAGCTGTTTTGCCATTATGATAAACCAGACTGTTACTAACTCAAAACAGTGAAAACACATCATTAAAATAATAGGTACATCATTAATGGTCAGCAACTTTTTAAATCTGTGGTCTCTGAAGAGACTTGCTGTCACCAAAGAAAAGAAAAAGTTAACTGTAATTGGTAATGGTAGGCAAATTAGAGTCTGCAGAAAGAAACCAATGCTGAATAGCATGCTAAAGTTTTAAAACAATGATAAAGCATCTTTCAAAGACCATAAGGAAGACACCATAATGTCTTAACTTTCAGTAAGTATCATCAAGAAATTCAGAACCTGAACATTACATATTATTTAGACTTGAGCCTCTGAAGATATCATTGACTTAAGAACCAGGTCACTCCATTCAACAGATTTCAGAGTGCACTCACAGCTGAAGTGCTTTGCAGAAGGGTGACAGAAACAGTAGTCAATCAGAGAGCAACAAGGAGAATCTCAAATATGTGATTACCAGTCAAGTACTGTAAACTATGAAAGTGTGGTCTGTCATGCACTATATTTCTTTACTGCAAGATGGCTCACAGGAAATCCTTACTCTGAGCTGTTCAGCAACTCTTGTTCTAATTAACTTTCCATTGCTTTACACATATCTGATACAGACTCTCCCAACATATGAAAAAGTTGTGAGAGACATTCCATTTCTTAGTTTTGGTAAAATATGAAAAGGGGAGAAAGATGGGGGGAGGGGGGGAACCACACACCCACACCACCAAAAACCCACACATATTAAAGGGTTGGGTTGTTGGTTTTTGGCATTTTTTTCCTTTAAAAGAAATGGATCACACATGCATGCATTTATTTACAGAAGGAAAGACAGGCCATGTCTCTCATGCACGCTTCATTTTGTGGCTATCCTAAATTGCACATTGAATGAATACTTAATCTATGATGTTTATTCCTTCCCTGTTGAGATAACTTGTGCTGGATTCAGCCAGGAA
>NW_010268794.1:0-6006 GCF_000690775.1 Eurypyga helias
TATTTAAATATACAGATGTTTATTAAATATACATTACTTTTTAATTTCTAAATATACAGATTTTATAGCAGTTTGTCCAACTATCAAAAATAGTTTCTGGTATCCACGTGACTTCATTTTTAACACCGTATTTTTTTGATAATTCAAAATTATAATAACAGAACTTACAGAGGAGTGATGAATTTTGCAGATTTGCAGATTGTGGCCAAATTGACAATTCACATGAGCAGAATTTTGTCTTTAAATATACAAATAACCTCATTGCCCTGAAAGTAAAACTGCTCCAGCTTTGACTTCTAAAGCATTAATGATTAGAGGTAGCAACAAACATGCATTACAAAATGTATACATATATAAAATATATACATACGCATACATAGATATATTAAAAATATATACATACATAAAATTTATACATGTACAACCAATAACTAGAATTTTGTTTAATTCACTTGTACTATGCCCTATTTTTACATTGTTTCTTCTTTCTTGATTTTTTCTCTTTTCCAGATATCTGTCAACTTTAAAAACATTAAGATCTTAAATGAACTTATAGTTCAAATGTTGTATCAGAGTAAAGAGAAATCTGTTACCAGATAGCTCTGAGAATGGAAGGCTATCACATAGAAAATAGAAATTTATGTGCACAGCCGCTGTCCTAAATGCAGTCAAGAGTTCACCCATCATGATTTACATAAACACAAATGTAGACCAGCTATATGATATAAAAAACACAATATGGCTTTTTTTTTTTTGTAAAATGTTGTGTTCATATGATGCTTTCTATAGTAGAACACAAAACTCAGTTTGCAAAAAACAACATCACTGTCCATGTTACACTTGAGAAAATGTAGACTACAGAGTGGAAGTGATAGACCTAGAGTCAGCCATAAGACCAGAGCCCTCCTCAGCTCTTACGTGATGAAACATTAAATGGATTATGTCATGCAGAAGAGAAACTGGAAGGTGAAGTTGTTTTGCAGATGTTTTTTACTTCCTGTCCCCCACCTCCAGAATATATAGGTCTTTATTTATTTTACCAGAAAGCTTCTAAGAAAAAGTGTGAGCTACTGAGTAAAACAACCTAGCTAAGAACCAAGTCCTCCTGAATGCCATCAACATCTCTTGTTCAGGTTGGGCCATTAAGTGAAATTGGTCTATTTGCAGTTGCCACGGCATACACACTCTGTATTTTCTTGGTTTCACCTATGCAGAGATTTGAAGACTGGGTATAATTGTCAATCTTTTATTTTTTGCCTTAAATGAATTTATCTGTCATAGCCTTATTTAGAACTATCCTTGTGGAGGATAGACATATAAGCCAAAGAAACTTCCAGATGCACCTCAGTTCTGAAATTTGAGTCCAACACATTGGCCCAGATGTGACCACTAGTTTAGAAAGGGCCTAAACAATTGAATACTAGCAATAGAAAAATATGCACTGGGAAAGATCACTTTATACCTTCTGAGTGTCTTATACTTTCCTGACTACCTACTGCTGGAGATAAGGTGCTGTGCTAGACAGACCTTTGGAGTGAACCATAGAAAAGCTTTTATGAATGTATTTGAGATATAGGTGTATAGAATTGTTCAAAATGTATTTAAAACCCTATAATAAAACATGTCATTATATTTAGACTTTATCTTTTCCTTCTAGTTCATCCAGATTTTTGATCTTTTTAATAACACAGCTTCCTAGAGACAGTTGTGCTCTAGACATGAGTGTTTATAAAATTTTCTTTCTTTGCAAGAAAATGTGTTTCTGAGTTAAAATTAATAATGAAGATCACTCGTTGATTAAGATTTTTAGTGAAAATTACAAGAGGAAGGTTATGCTTTGTAGATACTATTCCTATATTTTTTTCATTTAGAGAATCATCAGAACTTGCGGTGTGAAAATATATTTGCACCAAAGCAGCATTCATTGGTAGTGAATGTATTCAATTATGTAATGCAAAGGCAAATAACTGCAAAGTCAAACTCTGATATAAAAAATTCTAACCCCAGTAATGTCAAAGAAAGGTTTACCATTCATCTCAGTGGAGACACAATTTCACATTATAATTCATTTTAAAGGTACTTAATTGCTCCTACTTAAGAACACTGTGGAAAGAGCATTGCCGAAATTAAAATATAATGAAACAAAGATATCAATGTAAAAGCACATGTTGATTTCTGTGGATCTTGGTTCATGCCCTTCAAAATCTTTATGAAATGATCTCCCAAAGGAAAAAGTCCCAAGCTCTGTCATACATATCATCTAAAACTTAAATAAAACTTGTACTGGAAGAAATACTACAGATGAAAAATATTACTTTCACAAGGAAATGGACAAAGATTTATCATTCTGTGTTTAGGCGAGTGCTGCAGCAAACTTATAACCTCTGAATGAGGAACAGACAGAAATTCATAAAGCACATTGTACAGTGACTTGAACATGGACAGATACTAGCATTAAAATAGTGTTTAGGGTAATGGACATAATAACCTCATGCTTGGATGTTATAGAACAGACTTAATAGGCAGATCTTTTTTGGTTTACTTCGCTTTGATTGCCTCCTTTTATTTTCCAGTTATAAATACTTGCCATTGAGCCAAAGACTTTGCTGAGTAAAACACTGATGATAGATGAATCATTCAGTCACATCTACATTATTGCAAGCACCTTCAAATAAGACCTGATTCTCCTCTTTTCTGGTAACTGAACTGACTCATTCCTGAATCAGCATGACACAGTGTAATCACACTGTTGTGGTATGGAGTACCTCAATACCTTTAGATGTTCTTCAATGAACATCTAAAAGTCCTCCCAAATATTCTTTAGCATACATGGGGAAACAGTTTTGGTTATATAACCTAAAACTGTGTGTTGCTTTGTTGTTTAGGTATTCAAAAGCTTATCATGGTCTTGAAAAAGTTCTTCTGTTGTTTTCCAGTTGTGTCCCAAATTCTACATTAGGGAACTGAGTTATGGTGTCATTGCATCATCAAGATAAAATGTCAGTGTTATAAATACTGCAGAAATTGGGACAACATAAATCCTAGTCCTTTGATGGAAGATGAAGTACAGCTCCTAAACCTGGGAAAAAAATATTTTTGTTAAGGACATGTGATTATGGAACTACTTCTAGAGTAATTAGTAAAGTCCAGAAATGATTAAATTAATCTATATCCTTTACGGTCTGAGTAAGAAGATTCTTTTTCAGTTTTAAGGAGATTTTTTTTTTTTACAGTTCAAAGAACTGCTTTTACTCATCAGCCTCATACCGTTATATTGTGTTCCCACTTAACCTCCAAAAATCCTTAGAATAATTTTGACTCTAATATGATAGAAGTTTTTGGGACTCCAGTAAATCCAATCCAGGGAGTTTGTTTTCTTGCCTGGGGGATGGAAGGAAGTTTTGGGCATTTGCTTTGTTTTACCTGCTGCTGTTTTTACATGTAAAGGTCTAGGGTCACCAAATCTAGTTTCAATCACCCATCAGGCTAAGGTGATACAGAGCACCATAAACCCTTGAGACAGCTAGGTTCACAACAGAATAAATGACAAGAGCACAAGGGCAGAAAGTGCATTATGACACGCATGAAAATAAGTTTACCCCAGAAAGATTAAAGACAGACTTAACCTATTCTAGGGCCTAAATATTCTGAATCTCATTCCTGGGTCATGAGCCATCCCCTTCCAGCTGTGGGAAAAACAACACTGTAAACACTGTGTTGCTAGTATTGATAGCTTTTACAGTTCTTATTCACACTGAGGGTACAAACCTGAATAGACTAATATAGATTTTCTCTGTGAAAATACAATCACCCCTATAGAACCTTTATAAGTGTTTTGTAGCTTTCTGACCTTTTCAGCGTCACAGTAATGCTGTAATAAATCACCTCTTTTGATGCCTGAAGTGCTACTTTTCACCCCAAAACATATCTTGCAACTCTGCCCTCTGTCAATATATCATCATAATGTAGCATGTACATGTGTCAAGCTTTCAGCAGATGTAAACCTCCAGTCTGGTCTGCACTGTGAGAGGGGGAAGAGAATGAGAGGATATGTAGCTATTTTACTTTATCATCCCTGTACCTTGTATTCTCTCCATGTCCACTGTAGAATTCTTTGATTTCATGTCTCCTGTCTCCTTTCATTCAGATAACTTCATGTTGAAAGGACTGGTTAAGTCTGTTCTTAAAAATTTCATGTATTTACAAAGTTGCTTTTAGAGGAACTGTTAAAGAATGCATTCACAGCCAGGCCTTATGCAGCAATGCTGGAAATCTCAGAGCTCTCTGTCCATATTGCTTTTGCCTTGGTTTTTTTGTAAGTGTGGAAATTGAGTCAAAAAAATGTGTTGATGATAATCATAGAATCATAGAAAGGTTTGAGTTGGAAAGGACCTTAAAGATAATCTAGTTTCAACTCCTCTGACATGGGCAGGGACAACCTTCACTAAACCAGATTCCCCAGAGGAGATGTTCTCCAACCCTCTGATCATCTTTATGGCCTCCTCTGGACTCACAACAACTGCTTGATATCCTCCTGATGTTGAGGCCCCAGAGCTGGATGCAGCACTCTAGGTGGGCTCTCACAAGAGCAGAGTAGAGGGGGAGAATCACCTCCCTCGACCAGCTGGCTACGTTACTCTGGATACATCCCAGGGTATGGTTGGCTTTCTGGGCTGCCAGCGCACATGGCCGGTTCATGTTCAGCTTTTCATCCACCAGTACCCCCAAGCTCTTCTCCTCAGGGCTGTTCTTGAACCATTCTCTTCCCAGCCTGGACTTGTGCTTGGGATTGTTTTGTCCCATGTGCAGGACCTTGCACTTGGCCTTGTTGAACTCCATGAAATTCACATAGGGCCACCTCTCCAG
Source organism: Eurypyga helias (assembly GCF_000690775.1). NCBI lineage: Eukaryota > Metazoa > Chordata > Aves > Eurypygiformes > Eurypygidae > Eurypyga > Eurypyga helias. The sequence goes on from NW_010268794.1 coordinate 4,867, forward strand.
CCTGTCAAGGTCCCTCAGCATCTTGGAAGATGTTCTTTCCCTCCAGCATGTCTACTGCACCACACAGCTCGAGGCCATCAGGACACTTGCTGGGGCTGCACTCAATACCACTGTCCATGTCGCTGATGAAATTGTTAAATCACACCAGTCCCAATACTGAACCCTAAAGAACACCACTCATTACTGATCTCCACTTGGACATCGAGCTGTGGACCGCACCTCAGCCAATTCCTTATCTACTGAGTGGTCCACCTGTCAAATTCATGCCTCTCCAATTTAGAGATGAGGATGTCATGTGGAACAGTGTGAAAAGCTTTACAGAATTCCAGGTAGATTATGTCAGTAGCTCTTTCCTTACCCACCAGTGCTGTAACCCCGTCGTAGAAGGTCACCAAATTTCTCAGGCATGATTTGCCCTTAGTGAAGACATCTTGGTTGTCACCAATCACTTATTTATTTTCCAAGTGCTTTAGAACAGTTTCCAGAAGTATCTGTTCCATGACCTTGTTGTGCACAGAGGAGAGACTGTCTGGCCCATAATTTCTCAGGTGTTCCTTTTTCTTTTTTTTTTTTTTAAATGAGGATTATACTTCCTCTTTTCCAGAAGGTGGGAACTTTACTGGACCGACATGACTTCTCAGATATGATGGACAGTGGATTGGTCACTTCATCCACCAGTTCCCTCAGGACGTATGCATGCATCTCATGAGGTCCCATAGGCTTGTACACCTTTAAGTTCCTTAGATGAACCTTAGAACCTGGTCTTCCCCTACAGTGGTTGGTTTTTCATTCTCCCTGTCCTTGGTTTTGCCTGCTCTGACTTGGGTGATGTTGCCTGAGCACTTGCCAGTGAAGACTAAGGCAAAAAAGTCATTGAGTACCTCAGCCTTCTCCATATCCCAGGTAACCAGGTCTCCCATTGCAGAGATTGACCACATTTTCCCTAGTCTTACTTTTATCACTGAAGCTTTTCTTGTTGCCCTTAATGTCCCTGGCCAGGTCTAATTCTACCAGGGCTGTTCTTAAGCTTCATATTCCCTACCAGCTCCTCCTTGTTGGTGAGAAAGAGGTCGACCATAGCACCTCTCTTTGGCTCGGCTCCTCTATCACTTGAGGAAGGAAGTTATCATCAATGCATTC
>NW_010268795.1:0-2467 GCF_000690775.1 Eurypyga helias
ATTCTGTGATTCTATGAATGCTGCAGCTGGGGTTGCTCATGGAGAATGCAGCCCTTAAGGCCTGGAGGCCAGCTGGGAAGGTAACTGCAAAAGAAACCCTTGCTGCTGCAGATCTGTGTGTACTGCAACTAGGCCAGATCTCTCTAGAATTAAGACTCCTGAAAAACTTCCAAAATCTGGCCTTGCGATGCAGTGAAGCCCTTCAGCGCCATGTCAGGGAAGCTGTACTCTTCTGAGGGTACAGAAGTATCTATACAGTATCTGTTCAGCTGTCTGCTGAATGGTCTTTGACCACCCCAGCTGAGCCTAAATAAAACTGAACTACTGCCCTCCAATCTGCAGCCAAGAGCCCTGAACTCTTCCAGTGAGAATTTTGCTTAAAGCAGTTGTTTAACACTGTGTAGTAAAATAAATAATCCACTAGAAAATACAGTACAGGAAAAATCAGGAGAGAAGAAAGCTGAAGCCACATGGGACAGTTCCCTCAGGCATTCGAAGTTTGCTTATTCAGCATGAGAATCCAGCTGTGGGATAACTTGTGAACTTCTGTGTGTTCAGCCTAATGCAGAAGTTAACACGAGATGAGCTGAATAGTTTGGGAAGCTCTAGCTACCTCAGATGTAGTTGAGAGCATCTCCATCTCATCACTGGTACCTGCTGGTAGGTGGAATTGGTTTAACTGAAGATTTCCATAGAAGCAGGAAGCCACCCCACAGCCCGGGCACTGGAAGGTGCACGTTCAGCTGCCAAGAGCTAGAATGGGTATGTGTTTTAGCTAGTATGTTACACTACACCCGGAATCCAGAGCCGGCTCTGTCAGTGGGAGGTCTGTTTCCTTACTGCACAACGCATTTCAAATGATCCTGGAGAGCGTGAGAGTGCAAGTTCCAGACACTTGTATTCTGGCAGTGGAAAAGCATCTTGTAGGAGCTGAAACACCGAGTGAGGACCTTATGTTATGGTTAAAACCAATCTTGGGTGATAGAGGCGATTCCCATCTCTGTCAGAACTGGGTGAAAACTACAAGCAGCAGTCAAAGATTACGTGATGCACTAGGATTTGTTCTAAGGGAACAAAGCCAGGACATATGTCTCCATACAAAGCAGCATGGAGAGGGCAGGCAGCAAGAATTACCTATTTCAGCAACTCGTAGGCATCCACCGAAACAAGCACCTGAGGCAGGCTGAGGGGCGTTTCCTCCCAGCGCTGTAGAACCACTTACCACAGAAGATGGGTGAGTTGTGCAGGTTCAGGAAGGCACAGCTTTCACCAGAGAAACTGCTGGAAAAAAGGAAGGAAGGAGCTCCAGAAACTTCTGAGATTGAAGGGCTATGTGCCCGTGTTCTTCACAGGCACCTGAACACTTGCTGTTGGCTGCTGTCAGAGGACAGCTGCTCTGACAGGTTGGCCAGGAGGGCAGAACACCCAGGGACAGCAAGCAAATACCCTGACTGTTGCAGCTACCCAAGCCGTTAGCAGGAACTCTCAGCTTCCTGAGCCTGGTGGCAGTTGATGACACACAGGTGTCTAAAACAAGAGTCTAACTCCTTGTTTAAGCATTTAATATCATCCTCCTGGAGTTAATGAGACAGGAAACTGGAGCCTTATTGCATCAGAAAAGCAGCTTAAGAAAGAGGAAGTGCTGTGGGTCGACAGGGTAAGAAAGTCTCGCTGGGGGTACATAGCAGCTGTGGGAAAGCAGCTGGTGACTCGAAGTGGTGACTTCGAGCAAGAGCCAGTTCATCGCAAATAACCGGTGCGATGTCATCAGATGTCATAGCAGGTAACGTCAGGCTTTGTGTCCTGCTGCACTGAAGACACATTCCGAGTGCTGCTTGCTGGAGGTCAGCTGACGGAGCTCTGCCAAGGTCACCACTGGGCTTGAACACTGACCTGTTACTCCCTGAAAAGATCACAGGTACGGTGTCCCAGGCTCCGGGGGGTTGACCCTGGCTGGAGGCCAGGTGCCCACCAAGCCACACTGTCCCTTCCCTCAGCTGGGCAGGGGAGAGGAAGTACGATAAAAGGCTGGCAGCTCGAGATGGGGATAGGGAGGGATCACGCACCAGTGAGCAGCACGGGCAACAGTCTCAGCTTTGGGAAAAAAAATCATTTATCATCAATCAAGGTTAGAGTAAAAAGAGAACTAAAACCAAATCTTAAAACACCTTACCCACACCCCTCCCTTCTTCTGGGGCTCAGCTTTGCTCCCACTTTTCCTTGCCTCCTGAGCAGTGCAGGGGGACAGAGAATGGGGATTTTGGTCAGTCCATCACACACTGTCTCTGCTACTCCTCTATCCTCTGGAGAGGATTCTCACTCTGCCCCTGCTCCAGCATGGTGTCCCTCCCACAGGAGACAGTCCTCCACCAGCTTCTCTAATGTGGGTCCTTCCCACAGGCTGCAGTTCCTCATGAACTGCTCCAGCGTGGGTCCCTCCCAGGGGGTGCAGTCCCTCAGGAGCAGC
>NW_010268795.1:2664-6294 GCF_000690775.1 Eurypyga helias
CCACCCTCAACATGGGCTGCACCACGGGCTGCCAGGGAATCTCCACTCCAGCACCTGGAGCACCTCCTCCCCCTCCTTCTTCACTGACCTTGGTATCTGTGGAGTTCTCACATCTTGCCCCCTCCCTGTTTGCAAAATCCCCTCTTCTGGTTTTTTCCCTCTTCTTAAACCCATTATCCCAGAGGTGTTAGTTATGACTGCAACTGGCTCGGCCTCGGCCAGCAGTGGGTCTGTCTTGGAGCCGGCTGGCATTGGCTCTGTCGGATATGGGGGAGGCTTCCAGCAGCTTCTCACGGAAGCCACCCCAGTAGCGCCCCTACTACCAAACCACTGCCACACACACCCAATAGACCAAAAAAATCATAAGAATTATATTTCCAGAAACAGCAGAAGTCTTGCTATAGATTTTATTTCGTATCCATCAAATATCACATCTACCTATAACCGTCTAAAAACCTCATCCAATTCTCCTCTGCAGAAATCCAGCCTAACAGCCCTCCAACACGCCACCCCTTCTCTTTCTAGTCAACTTAACACAAGCCCATCTGACCACCGAGCCAGGTTACAGAACTACGGGTGAAGACTACACAGAAGACTGACAGTTACTACAGCGTTACCACTCCGGTCTGTTCACTCGGTGCAGAGCACTGCAACACCACGTTCGTAGAAGCTACGAGGGTCTTCCTTGGTAGCGATTTCAAAGTCAACCGTGAAAATGAGATCAGCGCGAGTGAAGTTCAGATAAACGGGTAAAGTGACCTGGGGAACAATACGAACATAGAAGAGGTGTGTAAGGGGTTTCTATAATACGTGGTATTTGTGCAATGGGAATTTAGTCTCAGATAACTCAATACCCAAAATATGAGAAGAAAAACCCCAGGCCTAATAAATTCACCTAAAGCACAGCCGCCTTTATATATGTAAATTCAAGTTTTGGCCTGACCAGCATTAGTATTTTTGGATGCCTCTCCTTATCTAACTACAAAGGAGAGACTTCGTCAAGACTAGGTCTGTTTGCTGCCAGCCCCGAATTTAGGCACTTACTGACACCAAGAATATCAGAAAAAAACAGTTTGTCGTGCCCAACACAAGTATCCAGAAAGCTTCAGGATGAAAAATTACTAGGAAGCTCTAATTACGAGAATTCTTTTAACAATTGTTTCTTTCAATACTTACAACATTTGCTTTTTTATCAGCATTTGTCTGCTTGATCCAGCGAAGCTGCGTAATGGGCAGCACAGTCGAAATAGCATTGGAAAGCGACAGCTTGTTGTTACTGCACGTAGCTCCCTGAAGCTTCAGGCCTGCCAATGGAAATACACTTCAGAGTCTGATCGAAGAGCTCCCACGCACCCAGCCAGACTGGCTCCCTGCCTATCACTTACGGGCTCAGTCCACTAAATGAGAAGTGTTTCAGACTGAAGAGGCCGTAGCAGATACACTATCCAACACCTTAAATATCCTATCCAATCTCCTCGCATGCATACTGACCGGAGTCTTGATCTATTATTGTTGACGGCCGATTGAACATGAGCCAGCAGTGTGCCCAGGTGGCCAAGAAGGCCAACGGCATCTTGGCTTGTATCAAAAACAGCGTGGCCAGCAGGTCCAGGGATGTGATTCTCCCCCTGTACTCAGCACTGGTGAGGCCGCACCTCGAGTACTGTGTTCAGTTTTGGGCCCCTCACTACAAGAAAGACATTGAGGTCCTGGAGCGTGTCCAGAGAAGGGCCACAAAACTGGGGAAGGGTCTGGAGAATATGTCTTCTGAGGAGCGACTGAGGGAACTGGGCTTGTTTAGCCTGGAGAAGAGGAGGCTGAGAGGAGACCTGATCACTGCCTACAACTACCTGAAAGGAGGTTGTGGAGAAGTGGGTGTTGGTCTCTTCTCCCTAATGACAGATGATCGGACGAGGGGGAATGGTCTCAAGCTGCGCCAGGGGAGGTTTAGATTGGCTGTAAGGAAGAAGTTCTCCACCGAAAGGGTTATCACGCACTGGAACAGGCTGCCCAGGGAGGTGGTGGAGTCACCATCCCTGGATGTGTTTAAGAGACGGGTGGATGAGGTGCTGAGAGATAGGGTTTAGTGGTGGACAGATACGGTTGGACTGGATGATCTCTAAGGTCTTTTCCAACCCAGTGATTCTATGATTCTATGATTAGCACCTAAAGCACCTCCCTACTAACGAATCTCAAACTACCTTCAAACCAACTTCAGAAAACGCACGTTAACTTTTGCAATAACACAATCTTCTTCATTTGATACAGCCCCTTTAATATCAGAAGCTTCTGGAAGTATTTTAGAGGAAGGAGCTCTTCCTTTCCAATGTTTACCTGTCACTCCAAAACTGCAGGCATCCAGCACTGCGTTCTGCGTAGTTGTAACGTTGACCTCAAGGCAGAGTTCCTCAAGGGACCAACTGTTTGCCTGGGCAACATACTGTCTGGTAGCAGTAATATACGCCTCTGGTACGAATAGGCCTCCAAGGCACACGTGGATGTTCTAGTTGAGGGGGCAGAAAATTAAGACAGGATGTAAGGTGCAATATTAATTAATGATTATCGTAATTATTACTTCAGCAATCTATTTACATTAACATTTTCCTGCTGCTACCTGGACACCGTAACTGCTAAACTGCTTTTTGCTTGAGGGCTGTTTTCTGTCATTCTACAACACTGCGTTATATATTAAGAAACCAAAATCTGTAATATAAACGTAAAATACTACAATAGTTTCCCTCCAGTCTGTACAAAGTTAGCCTGCTAAGCCCCACTGACCGGAGACCACAGTACTGACAAGCATGTTCCAGAGAGCACTGACTGAAGTTGCTCTGCCTGAGGAACGCTGCAGCACCGTGATGCGAAGACCCCGTGACGGAGTTCTACAGCTCCACCCCAATCTGCGATAACCGCCGGAAAGAGCCAGCACCAGGTACCTTTAGTTCTTTTGCTCCGCTGGAAGCAGCTGCCTGGGAGATGTTCTGCAGCTGTTTGATGCGCTCACTGAAGTCGGACACCCACTGAATAACCGTCATACCAGCCGGCACGGTGTAATGAGACCAGCTACGAGGCAAAATACCTGCAACACATGCCATCAGAATTAAGTTTTGTTGGCACACCCGTTGGAATCACACACTATTCTGACACATCACTTTTTCTCCCAGTAGCCGTTTAAGACCTGGTCCAGGATATCAGCCTCTGTCTCACAAGGCCCCTCAGGAAGTGACAGCACTTTCCCAGATCCCCAGGCAAATAGCCTCCAGGTCTGGCATTTCTTTAACGTGCCATCCAGCTACAAACCATCTTGTTTTGGAATCTTATGCTCGACTCAAAGGTACTGCTTGTGGCAAATGGTAAAGTCAGTCCCTATCTTCCTGCGTTTCTTTTACGCTGTTGAGCACAACAGCCTCCGACTTACAGAGTGCAAGGGGCAAAGCAGTGCTGGGAGATGCTCATCTGAATTACAGAAGGCCAACTGTATCCTGGGCTGCATCAGGAGAAGTGTGGCCAGCAGGTCGAGGGAGGTGATTCTGCCCCTCTACTCTGCTCTGGTGAGACCCCACCTGGAGTGCTGCATCCAGCTGTGGAGCCCTCAACATCAGAAGGATATAGACTGGTTGGAGCAAGTCC
>NW_010268795.1:6599-47025 GCF_000690775.1 Eurypyga helias
GTGATGATGCTTTGATCAACCTGGTCTAGTGGAAGGAGTCCCTGCCCATGGCAGGGGGGTTGGATCTGGATGATCTTTAAGGTCCCTTCCAACCCAAACCAGTCTGTGATTCTACGATTCATTCTATCGTACCGTACCTTTCACCAGTTCATTGATAAGTGTTCGCAAATAGTTGGTTTGTTTCTTTTTTCCTTCACACACTTGAACGACATCGGCAAGGTCCTGACGAACATCCTGAAGCAGCTTCGCTCCCATTTTCACCTCTCTCTCAAAGAATCGGAACAAAGGATCCTGATTGTCAAAACATTGAAAGTAAGTTGCAGGTCAAAGTTCAAGGTTCCTGCTGGAAAAGTGCTAAAAAAGCAACCCCCACATCCTGGATGGGCTGAGCCCTGTGACTACGAGCAGCAAACATGAAGGTGCAGTCTATGGTGCAGAAAGGAACCGCAGAGACATTTACAGCCAACAAGCTCCCTTCCCTTGGGGAAGCAAGGAAGCAGAAGTCTGAGTTGAACAACTAATGCAGATGCCTGCCACAGCTCCTTCCAATCAAGTCTGGATTTCTGTCCGTCAGCAACAGAAGGCTCTCGCCTACTATCCCAGAGTAAGCCTTCAGAAGTGGTCAGGCAATCATGGGCGTATTCAGCGGGGGAGTTCACCCCTCACTTAGAGCTCAGGGTACTACTGTCCAGATCTCACAAGCTTCCTTCAGCTCTTGCAGTTTGTTCCCAGTCAGCAGAAGCTGCTGCCATACCTCCCCTCGCTAACCACCACATTTTAGCAGCAGTCACTGTGCACTGGCTCTGAAGGCAACACCGTCAGTGCGCTCGCTGCAAGCACAAAGGAAGCACTTGCTTTTTGCCACCTGATTACACAGCAGCTTCAGAGCAGTCCCCTTGAGAGACAATCTGCCACTGCAAGTAACCCCCAGAACACATAAGTCAACTGTTAAGAGCAGTCCATGAAACCCTGCGGGGCATTCCATAGCTACAGCAGGCAGCATCAGCGTCGACACCGGTTCCGCTGTCCCCTCACAGTTTACTCGGTGCTTGCAAATCACAACACACTCGTTGCAACGTACCAGAACCTGTGCGCTTCCCGTGCCCACATCAGACAAAACTCAGTTTTTACCTTAATATTTTCCACAGTCCGCTTCAGATGGTTTAGCGTTTGTGGGATCAGGTGCAGCCAGTTAGAGGCTGTGGTGTGCAGCGTTCTCATCCAGGCCGGGCGGCCATCCGATGTAGAATCAGTTCTTGTCTTCTTCTCAGTTTCTGCATAAGCCAGATCATCCTCATCCTCCAACATCTGCATTTTCAGCATTTTACTGATCATATCTATGCCTAAAAGAGAAGGCATGCTGTTAAGCAGAGAAGCAGTGCCATCAAGATGAAAACATTCTACTACGTGCAAGAACCAAGACTTCTTTTCCCTTAGTCTAGACCTAGGATACAGAACTGCTTGGCTGTAGGTGCTCCAGAGCTGCTGGACAATAGAGCTTTCCAGAATCAAGATGGAAGCTTGGCACCTGGAAGGCTGCATGGTTAATTCACAAGCTTCTGTTCAGTTTTTGGACTGCTCGAGTGTTCTACCTTGCAGAAGTTACACCAACTGTGTTGAGGGAGGAGGAGAAAGCTATCAACTCTTCAGATTTCAGTTAAAACGGTGGCCTAGTAACCTATGCAAGGCATTGTTAAAGTTCTGGTTTTACCCTGTGTGGTGAGAAGAACTTTCTCTGCATTGTTTGGCAGGCCCAGCCATGACGGTGTTTGTGTATCCGGCAGCATCTCAACCCACTGGACAAATTCTTCACGCCTGCAAGTCAGAGTTTTAATACTCAGTAAAAGGTTTCCCGTTAGAAAGGCAAGGTCATCCTCTGCCTGAGAGAAAGGCTTACACAGCTGAATTCCAGCACAGAGACACCGCTTAGGGTCTTCTGCTGGTTTTGGCTTTTAATTTTACGACAGAAAAGTTGTACATAGAGATAAGGGAAAGATGATACCTGATTCCATCTGGCATCTGAATGTCTTTGTGTCCATCAACTTTGCAAGCCAGTTTGAATTCACTATCAAAACTTAAAGTAGTGAACAGACGTTCCAAGAAAGTGTTTAACAAACGCTGATCAAACTCGTTATCGATGCGACCTCCATAGATAGACTGCGCCATCAGGGTCTTCAGTGCAGACCAGGGGATTTTATCAGGTGAGATGTTTTGGCGGCCCTATAAATAAAATGCAACGTAATTAGCAGGAAGCAATCTTTTTTTCCCCCTCTCCTCTGATAGAGGAATCAAATTCAAGAACTCAGTTAATTTGCCAGCAGGTTATCAGAGACTTACTGGGTGTTTCCAGAGCAGACTGCCTCACTGAAGAGCTTAATTAACACAAGTATGACCTACACGTAAGTGAGCAAAACTACTTGCCTTTGCTGTATCGTCCAGCCACGTATCTACGGTGTCACAGGCAGATCTCAGATCAGATTCCCCAAATTCGTACTTCTTGGACCAACCCAGCGGAGCATAGCGCAAACGCTCTTGGATAATGGCATGGAACCAGGCAAGGAGGAAATATAAACGAGCACGCTCATTTGGAGACTAGGAAGTGGAGAGAAAGAAATTAAATATGCAAATGAACTGATAATCAAAGCTTGCTCAAAGGCCAGAAAAGATCAGATTTAATGCTAGCGTGCTACTAAAACTGAATACATTCTACCAACGGAAGGAGCAACCACTGCTTCACTTCCGTGAGAACAAAATGTTCTGTACACCTCAGAAGCTGAAGTTGGCTCATCCTTTTCTAAGGTAAGAGTTTAACACACACATCCTGCCACTTCCTTTCGCTCACACGCGCCGCAGCCTCACCTTGCACATTCTGGAAACCGGAATGCTGCTGAAAGTCCTCAGCATGTTTGCCTTCACACCAGGAGGAGGTTCAAACACAAAGATTCGGCCAGCACGTAACAAATTGACTGGCACCTAGAAAAGATGAACAAACTCAACTCCAGCTTCTTTAGCCCTCACTAAATCAAATCCCTCTGACAGCACAGGTTACGTTAGATTCAAAACCTCACTGGGAGTACACACAGCGATGTCCTGCCTTTCTTGGGGAGGGTAGGGGAAGGAGCAAAAGGAACGGCATGAAGTTTTTAGCTACAAATATCAGAAACCAAGGCTAGCAACTACCCTGACAACCACGTAGTCTTCTCCTGAGAAAACCTTCCCTGAGGTAGCACTCTTGGCTCTGCAAGCGTTATTCTACCAGAGCGTTGAATTTCAGGTCCACGTTACCTTTGGATTAATCTCCATGGTAAGGAAGAGTCTGAAGCAAGCATGGGGTTGCAGGGAATGCAGCTTCTTCTCCAGCTGCATGAGCCAGCCAGGAGCCAGGTGAACGTTCTTCAGCATTACCCATCTGTGCAGTTTTGAAAAAGAACAAGTGCTTTTTAGCATTCAGCTTACGGATCCCAGCTACAGTCACCACAGAGAGTAACACAATATGACACTAATGATACCCACTTTCCTCCCTCTGTATAACATGCCTTCTACACAGAGTCAGCTACTGTCTACCTGTGGGCTCACTTCTCTGTTTTGCAGACACAACCTGCTTCTCTTGAAAATATTTAAATCAAATCTAAGTTGTGAACAGCTCTGCTGAAGTTATTACAAATTTCAGTTCAGAAGACAGTCCCAATTTTTTAAAATCCAGTTTTACCTATTTAGCCAACAGATTTTTTCCCCCTCCCCCCTCCATTTCCCCTCCTACTAGGCGGTATTCTAGCTAGAAAGGAGATGGAACTTACCTTCCAGATTTCACTGCTGTGTTTATTGCTTTATCTGCCTGGTTAAAGCCTTCAGCAGAACCTAAAAGACAGAAGATTGCTAAAGCTTTTGCTGCTAACAATTTCATTTATGCCCAGATGATGAAACACGGTATGTTCTTACCAATAGCAATAGATGTAATCTGTGTATTCTGCTCAGCTGCCAGGTCTTCAACATGACCACTGGCGTCATAACCAGGCACTGAACACATCAGCACAGGGGTGTTGGGTTTCACCTGTTGTCCGAGAAGTTTAAAAGGACACGGATCGGTCACTATGCGAGCACAGGAATGCAGTACGCTCAGTTTTCTAACCTCTGGCCAGCTGAAGATATGCTACTCTTAGTTTTACGTTAACAAATAGGACCCCAATCCATCCTCCATACCTTGGGGAGAAGAGTAAGTGGAAGCAATGTTCCGGTGGATGGCTCTACTTACTATGGAACTCATGCAAGGCGGTGCTGAGCATCACCTCAGGTTTTTAGCCTTTCAAGAACAAGCAGGTTACCTCTGTATCTACGATGTGCGTCAGATCTAAAGGCTGCTCCATGATGGACATGAAAGACTCTCCAAGATTTGTTGAAACAAAGGTATGTGCCATCGCCAGCAAACGATCTGGACGGAAAGCCTGGATCAGAAGCAAGCGATGAATAGCCTGTCCAATAGGAGCTGGAAAAGGGGAGACAGGATTAGATGGACAGGTAAGAAAACCATCCTCAACACCTTCCTCTTTTCAAGTCTCTATTCAAATTTTCCCATTTTGTTCTGAAACCCAGGTATTTAGAGTCACTTATCCATTTGAAAGACCTGTTGCAACACATTAATGGAATGCTTATATTCTGTCTTCATTCTGACAGTCAGAAGAAACTTAACTATCTTCAGTTCATTTGTCTTCTGCGACATTTTAATTACCTCCTCAACTGCTCATGTTGGGAGCCCTTTAAAAGCCTACCTTGACAAGATGCTTTTGGATTCTACTGAAATGCTACTGGTTTACGAAATCTACAGTCTAGGAGCATTGTCATGAAGTGATTTTAACTTTCAGGGACAACAGGTCTCTTCTCAATCTCTCACTCATTCAATAATCTGCTGTTCTGCTAGATTTTGAAGCATTATCCACTTATCTAGCAGGGACAGGATAGATAACCTAGAGGTGCTTCAGTTAATGGACAAGCAGATTTATGTTAGCTAGCAAGTACAAGCTTAGAATCCCTAATTTAGAAAGCCATCTACAGGAGTGAGCCCTGAATATCACAGACAGCAAACATCCCCTTACAGTTACCTTTCAGACAGGGGAGGAGGAGCTGCAGGGCCACAGTCATCCTTAAGTTCTAACCCTTAACAAATAAGCACTAATACAGCAAGAATTGGGACTTCATGCTTAGATACAACTACAGGAAGAAACCTCCAGTAGACCAGCCCTGTTCTCAGAAAATCTGTGTCTTGGAGCTTTTCGGAATATTGAGCTGCCTCCAGATCGTGATGACTAAGGTTAATCCAAGCTATTATGCCAGCTAATGAGACTGTGGGAGCACCTTTCACCTTCAGTGGAAGACCAGACCACAAGTTAAGGTGCAGGAACAAAGTGTAGTGACTACTGCTTAAAGAAGTGTGGTTTTTAAAACAACAAAAACCCAAACCAAAACCACCAGACCTGAGGTCCTTCCATAACCCCAACTTATGATTTTCCCAGGCATTAAGGTCCAAATTAAACTTCTACTTTCAAAGTGCTTTAAAATCATAGTAATTCTACTTAAGATGACAGTCGGTACAGCAGGACTGCTGGGGGCAATAGTGCATCTTCACTTACTCGCAGGTTTTTCTTCAGTCCAAAGGTATGGGACAGTCTGCTCCGGTGAACTGCTATCCAGCCAGATACAGAATTGCTGTATTGAGAGAAAATGCAACAGACTTTCTTCAGATGTGTCCAATGATATCCCCTAATTCTGCACTGCCTCCAACACTCCTGATTGTACTGATCCCCACCAAGCCCCAGCCCAAGCCACACATTGTTTTACCCCAGGTTGAAGCATTTGAGGAAAATTAGTCATAGCAAAGAGAATTCAACTTTTAATATAAAAAGCAGGCAGGGCCACCAAACAGGTACTATTTAAGGTACAGACATATTCTGGAACATACAGCTTCACAGTCAGGTCAGGGATGTATTCTTACAGCACTTGGGTCATCAGAAGCAGCAGTGTTGAGCAGCTGAGCACTATCCCCATTTATTCCAAACAGTAACATCCAGGAGCCCACCGTAACGCTGCTGCATGGCGACGCCTGCTCCCCTCTACCACCCCATTATCACGCAACCGTGAGAGGGTGAAAAACACTCGGTATCACGCTTTCTGCTACCACAGGAACCAAAGCTGACCACAAAGTCAGACGAATGGTGAGGCTGCTTACAAGGATGAGTGATGAACAAAGCTGGTATTTACAACTCAAGTTTCACAGCCTGATTGCAAATTATTAAGAACTTTAGTTTCCACAACAACTAGCTGATCAGCAAGGCTTCCCTTCTCTATCAGGAGAGCTTACTTGGAAGCATGAAGCTCTTCACGCAGACACCTGAAAAGCTTTACCAGGTAGTTTAGTGCAGAAACAAATCCTAGCCAACACTCACCTCATCAGCCTGAACTTTAGAAACAAGGTCCTTAAATGCAGGAAGGCAGCTCAACCTCATCATTGCTTCTGTTTGCTCTACAGTCAAACCACTGATTTTGGGGAGAGATGCAGTGTTTAGTACAATCTCCTTCCCTCTCAAGAAATGCTGGAATTCCGCATCATATGTAGGCTCCCTAATGTTAAGGAAAAAGGAGACGTTAGCTAGGTGCCTTCAAGACATCCTACTTTCTTCAACTCAAGTGAAGTGAGAGAACAACTGTTTACCCAATAGTGCCTTTCAGTTTGATCCGGGCCAGCAACATAGCAAACGTTATATGATCTTGATGTAGCATGCCACGTGCCACTCTATTGAAAGCCACCTGCCAACGAAACAGTGAAGGTAGCAGCATAAGAAGCCTTGAACTCTGACCCTTCAAAAACTATCAATCAGTCACATTTACTAATTTAAAAAGTGAACCTGGAAGAGATCCTTTGTGATGATGGAGAGACGCTGAGTATGGTCTGTAATTCCCTTCAGATTTGGATTCTCATACAAGACGTTGTGATAGATGTCCAAGAAAAACTGGAGAGAGTATTGGTACAGGAAATGTATCTGAAAGACAAAGGAGTTGGGTTTTTCTCTTTCGAGTCCTGCTGTTTGAGAGTCAATGGCTTATGCTGACCAAAGTGCAATACAGCAGCCTAGGCTGGAGTCAGGCAGTGCCTATTTCGCTTTGAACAGTAAATACATGAAGTTTCAGGCAGGAAGAACAACTCATCCTACCTGTTTCAGTGACTCCATAGTAAAGTAGATACTGCTGCAGGCTGTAGAAAGAGGCAAGTACTGCTGAGAAACAGTCTCCACCTCCTGCATGACAATATCGGTCTCTTCTACTTTTCTGGTGACCTCTGCCGCTTCCTTCTTCAGGTTCTCAAGAGTAGTAATGATGGTGTCATCATCCAGGATACGTCCCTTCACTTCATTAAGCGCTTGCAGTAGGGATTTTTCTAACTGACGCAAGCGCAGCTGAAATTCACCTTAATTACAAGAAAAATTAGGTTACATATTGTATAGATGTGTTGGTTTTTAAGAAGTCTATGAATAATGTGTATTTTGCCACTGGACATCCTGAAAAGGCAAGAGTATCAGCTATAAAGATACTTCACTGTGTATTTCTACAGCTACAGTAAAACCAGTGTGTTCTTTCAGAACAGGAAGAAGTTACTCTAAGTTTGGTAAGCATACCCTGAAGCTTGAGGAGGTCAGAGCGTTTTTCATCAACATCTGGTCTTTCAGCCTTCAGGACTTCATTCAGGCACTGGCTCTGTAAGCTGCTGCGAGTAACTGTGAAGTTCACAAATGTCACACGAGAGCAGAGGTCCGGTGGGAATTCAACCTACCACAGAAAACATGACAAACTCTCTCAGGCCCCTGACACAACCATTTCTGCAGTCAGGACAGCCTTTTGTTTTACTTACTGTTGGATCTCTGGTGGAGAGGAAGATAACAAAGGATGGTGATAAATCAATATCTTGGTCTCCCAGAGTAATCAGAACTCTGCCTCCAGTTCTCCGGACTTCACGATTCAGAACAGGATTCAGGACTGGGTCATAGCTCTCCACGTCCTAGAAGCAGAGGTGTGTTACAAAATTCTGTTTCTTGCAAGTGTCTGAAGCTAAAAATCCTGATCCAACTGGAGCTTAAAGCTCTGGCAGCCATCAATCTGCAGTTAGTTTTGAATATGGATCACATTCAGAAAGTGTTTCCACTCTGGAGTTGTAGCTGAGCTGCACAAGCAGAGAGTTTAGGCTACTGCCATACGAGATCTCAGTAGGGGAGTACTGCTAGTGTGTCAGTTCTAATGCATAATAAGCCCTATTCTAAGCAGCACAAGCAAGTTACTGATCTCATCTGTGAGCTCACCCTTTGTTTTCACATTTCCATACTAAGAAATGAAAAATATATCCATCTCAAGTGAAAATAAATTATTCCTATAGTTGCCTATTTCTCTGTATTACTGAAACTTCTTCCTGCTACTTAGAACAGATTTAATTCTAGATAATGAGCCATGTGAGGTGCTAGTACCTACAGCTAGAGACAGCATCTGGGAACAGAGCAAGCCATATAGAGTGGAAGCAACATTTGAAAATAGGATAATTCGATCTTAGAATAGTGGAAAAAGGAATACCTTCTTCTGACTCTGTATCTCACTGATCATATTTTTCTCAGGACTAACACACTCAGTACTAGTTTACTTCTTGTTTGAAGATAAAGCAGTTTGCATCTCACTAACTGAAGAACTGCAACCCTTCCTAGTACACAGGGCAGAATTCAAGAATTCTAAGTAATTTCTACGTGTTCAGGCACTAACCTGTACCAGAAGTGGGTTACCAAATCTCAAGGCACTTTCCAAGTTCTTCCTGAAAGCGTCATCCAAGAAACTAGTACGAGTTATCTTACGGTCTTTATATTCATTCATGATAAACTCTGTAGCCTGCCCAGAGGGGTCGATGATCAGTGGATACCTAAGTTCGTAATAAAACACATTCACTACCTGGGTTTTGACTGCAGACAGCCTCTAAGCAGTTTCATGAGTTTGACAACACAGCTGCAGTTCAAGCCAACTTATTTTAGCAGCTAAGCGTAACAGAAAAGGCAAGCAAAGATGGGGAGTTTAGATGTTTACACACATAAAAAGAGAAGCTTTTACAAACATCAGAAGCTCCCGAACGGTGAAAAGGTGCTTTGAAAGAGTTACTGTGATTATTCAACAGGAGCAAGACCCTTCTGCTATGAGAATGCTGCTTCAGAATTCTACATCTCAGAATGAAATACCTATTAAATCGCTTGAGCATGATGGCATTCTCAGTGCACAGGTCATCCGCAGGTAGAGAACTGGCTTGCCAGCGAAGCCGCTCGTCTGCGTTGGAAAGGTACTCTGTCCTTGCAATGTCTGTGCGGAACTGCAAGGAGGACACAGGGTTAGTACACAACCCAATCCTCCGATCCGCTGCTGAAGACGATCTGAGTACATGCAGCTCTGCAAGGCCTTTTTTCCCCCAATAGCTCCGTTCTCTGCTTAGCAATCTTAACACCTAATTCCTGCAGTAAACCGCCTTATGGGTCGCTTATCACAACTGCATCTTTACCTGGATATTCGCTTGCTGCAGGTGGTGAGACCACGTAGTGAACAGATTCTGACGCATCTGCTGATCAAAGTAGCCAGCGTAGGCAATAAAAGCTCCTGAAAGTAAGCAGTCTCCCGCGATAGTGGACATCTGATTCTTGAAAGTTTCACTTGTCTTCTCCCACCTTTCACGTTCAGCAGAAAGACTCTTCAGAAGAGCAGTGCTACGGTTTACCTAGAAGTAAGTGGTGAAGCCTCTTCAGATAAGGAATTGCTACAGTACTGAATGTCTCTGGGAACACTTATGTTGACTCAAGGCCCAACTTAAAAAGCTCAGAATGAAATTAAAATTTGTGCTTCTTCACCTGAGTGTTAATTTATTATTTGGGTATTCAACTGTTATTTGGAAGAATTTAAAAGTGTACTGGCACAGCAGTGACATGCTAATAATTAGATCAAGTATACAGAGAAATGCTTCCCTCGTGCCGCCAGTCAAGTTCAGTTAAGACATTACAATTACACTACATCCATGCCTGTTTCCAAAGGCTTCTCACTTATTTTAAGCCTTATGTGAAATGTCTCATTAATTATTAACTGGCAAGACGAGTTGATATTTCTAACTCCCACCAGGTCTCAGCAGACAGCTCAGATGCACTGCACAGGGGAAGTAACCAAGTCTGCTCACAAGTCTGAAGAATGGTTCAACTTCTGATTGTCAAAGATTAAAGAATGGAAAATTACTCATATATCAAACTCTTACCTTTGCTTCTACAGCAGCCAAGTCTGCTTTAATGGCTTGAGCCTCTGAAATCAGCACTGCGTATTCTTCTTTGTAGCGGGCAATACTGGCCTCAAGATCACGGATCATCTGCTCTACTTCATTTGCTTTCTGCTGGTTGTCTTTGGCATCGTCCTCCAGCTTCTGCAGTTCATTGCGCAGAGGTTCCACTCGTTTCAACATATCAGCGTAGTTCAGCTGTAAACAGCACACAGGCCCTTTATTCTTTTTACAATGACAAGAAGGTTCTTGTGTTAACAAGAACCACAGCATTCAGCCTTACACTATCAATTCCATCTTTTCAAACTTAGGTACCTGTGACCTGTATAAAAATTTACAGCTACTTAACAAAAACCTAGGGTTCTTCACCAGTTCCTAGGAATCTAGTTTAAACCAAGCTCAGACACAAAACCTAATTGCTTTTTGCAAGATCCTTTTACAGGATGTCACCTCAAAGGCTGAGATGACAATAAACAGCCTACAGCGCTCTTTTGCGTAAATACTTGATCGGAGATCCATGCCAGCACTGAGCTCATCTGCCTTCCTGAGGAAAGAATTCAGCATAGCCAAGCCACAGAACAGTTAGGATAGGATCTGCTGGCAAGATTAAAACTTAACAGCATCTCTACACATCATGCCATTTGCAGCAGGCACAGTTTTAACCAGTGAAACACACTGCTGTCTTGAACACCAACAGGCAAGTGAAATCATCCTTGGGTAGCTCAGTCTGGGGCATCTTCCCCAAAACCTATTCCTTGAGGAAACTAGTCAAGATTTTTCTGCCAAAAATCTCCCTAAAACACCTTAACAGAGCTGCCTGGCAGTGGGCCCCACTGCTGAAGCAAGACAGAGACTGCGTAAGTTACGTTAAAAGGATTGCATTGCGTTTTGCAGCCGATAACTGTACTGTCCTGTAGAATGACACTACAGAAAGGAGCAGCTATCCTTTACCTCGAGTGTCTCGGCGTAAAAGCTACGTCACGACAGGCCATTAATTCCCTGGCACGGTACTACGGGACCCAAAAATATTCTCTGAACCTTCACTGATTTCTCTGAAGCAAAACAGCTCATAATATTTACTTGAACAGAAGCAAATTCAGAGCCTTTAGACACTGTTCTACACCCCCAGGTTGACTCTTTTCACCTTGCATTTGCCTTCCCACAGCACTGACGTTACCTGTGCAATTGCCCATTTCACCATAGGCCCGCAGGCCAGTGATGCTCTGTTTACAATCTCATAGTTGTAACTTGGATTTGACAGGTAGTTCTTCTTCATCTTCTCCCGGATGGCATCACTGCAAGGGAAAAAGTTTTAGAGACTGCACGAGCGCACTGTATGTCAACACGCAGGAGTTCAGTGTCTGCCTGGCCTGCCTTCCACAGTCAACAGGAACGCTTCACAGCGGTTTTGGTGACTGGTATCGGAGAGGTTTTAATTAGTTCAAGATGTTTTTTCACAAATTACAGCTTATGGGTGATAAAAGCCACTTAAGAGTATTTTAGGGTTAGTCACTCACCAATTGCTTAACTCTGCTCAGAAAAATCTGGGGTTGGAAGGGAATTCAGGAGGTCTCTGGCCTGACCTCCTGCTTACATTCTGAACCAGCTAGGAGGTCAGCCGGGATAAAGCCCTCAGCAACCTGGTCTGTTACTGCTGCCTAACCGCTTTCATCAACTAACATGGCTCTGGACAGCAACAAGCTGCTTTACAACTATGCCTTGAAGTTCCTCAACAGCAGCTGTTTTGTCCCAGTTTGCATGACACATCCTTGCTTCAGCAGTCCGTTTCTTGTACCCCCTACATATTCATTGCACGCAGGAGGAAATTAGTCTCAAAAGAAGTCAAGTGCTACCAAAGCAACTACACACAGAAAAGTCCAAATAAGACCTTCCATATCTCTGTGAATAGTTTATTCACATCAATAATTCACACTTGCACTTTACCTGATTTCCTCTGCAGAGAAGTTAACAATGGTTGGAATGAAGTTCTCTCTCATGATGATGGAACGTATTTGTTTCCAGTCGGTTGTACTTTCACCCAGCAGCAGGCAGATGGACTCCAGTGCCAGCTTCACTGCTGCAGGTGGGTTAGCCATCGAACGGACCTCCACCAGATGCTGTTTCTTGATGGACTTCACAGCTAACCAGTGCCAGAAAGATGATGAATGTCGATGGGGAAGAAAACAAACAGTCAGTAAAGCTTGTTGATGTACCATGGATTAGCAAAAATCCTTCAAGAATCTCAAAAGGAATCTGAGATTAGAGAAGACGACACTAGTGGATAACATTTAAACAATACTGTATCACGATTTTGTGAACGTCAACTTGCCAAATGGCCACAGGCAACTTATGCTGCTGCCTGAACAGGATTCACTCACAACTTTGTAACAAGAAATGACTCCTCTATCCAGTTTAATGAATGAACAACTTGATCGTACACTGTCTGTGCAGTAGTAAGGCAGCAGAGGTCTTTCTGATTACGAGGTTTGTTTATGAACATATAGACTGAATAAATAACTAGAGCTGGCCTGCCAGAAGCAAAGCCACAAGCTATAAAAGGAGCATCAAGTATCAGTTCAATACTACAAACAGCACAAGATCAGAGCTCAAAGATTAGGAATTTCTTCAGCTCCGTGTTAAGAACCTACACTTCTGTTAGGCAGGACCGGCTCAGACTGCACCGAAACGCATTCCCATAGACTAATCCCACAGTGTGATCGCCGCAGGTGCTAACATACCGTTCTGAGCTTCGATGACAGCAGGCTCCACCTTGTCAAGATCTTCTTTCACGCTCATCTGCTTGTCTGCAATGACCTCCTGCTGCTTGTGCAGCTGCTCCTGAATCTCCTGGCTCATGACCTAGGAGGAAGTTTCACAGACGAAACACTGCTTTTTACAAGTTCAACTTCTTCCACTGCTTGCTCTGCAGGCTCTATTTTGTACATAAAAACATTTACTGTGCACAGCAATTTAACAAAGATTGTTACCTTTTTCTTCTCAGCTTCCTGCTAAAAATTCTGCAACTTGTCATTGGCTGCTGCGTTCTTCACTTCCAGTTCCTGGCTCTTTATTCTTAGGTCACGCCGCAATTCTTCCACCTGAGACAGATTGTAGGACGGGAGAATTCAGATTAAGCACGGGGATCTCTTAAATCCCTCCAGCCTCACAAAGAGCAAATTTTTAACGATACGTACCTGATCGACTGTTTCTTTGATTTTTCTAAGGCCAACGTTCAAATGCATTTGCTGTTCCTCCAATTCACTTCGCTTCTCATTGAACAAGTTCGCATAATGGTTGATGAAGTCTAAGTAGTGGCGCGGTGTGATTGCCATGGTTCTGCCTCCTCGCTTTGCCAGACGAGCATTAGCCTTCAGGGGAAAAAAAAAAAAAAGTAGATTACACATAGGTTTTAAACCTGTTCAAAACGCCAATGACCATGCTTCTCGGGAAACTGGTGCATGATGCTGTTGCCTAGAGGTCAACCTAAGTTAAGCACCATAATAAAAACATACCTGATGGAGAGTCTGATGAACAAACACACAGCTGTTAACGATAGCTTCCCTGTGCGACGGTGGTTGTGGGAGCTTGTCGTACACAACTGGCATGTAATCGGGCACAACATAATTTGGTTTCTCAAGATCCATTTTGCTTGTGAACTCTTTGCCAACTTGGTAGAGTGCCTCAGTGGACCAGTCTCCAAACCAGTTCAAGACACATCTGAAATGCAAAGCATTTGTGAAGATTCCCCAAAAGTACTGTTGTAACGGTATTTGGAAGGCATGTTGGAATACACAGCAATCACCTGTTGAAGAGTGCAGGAGAGGTAGCTGCCCTGTCCTTCAGGCCTTCAGAAGATGGATTCATAGTGAACACGACATGGAGATTGCGAATAACTTGGCTGGTGAACCATTTGTAGAGTTCTTCGTGTGAATCTAACATTAAACCTTCTTTCTGTGCTCCTTCTTTACACTGAGTCATGAGGGTGGCATATTCGTCTCCTTCAAAGAGACCAGGAACCTAATTCAAAAGTAAGTTTTGTTGTAGCTTACAGCTGTAAAAAGGTGCTTAAATTATTTACTTTAAATCTTCTTACCTCTCCATTGGCAAGGAGAGTGTTCATTCTCTCCAGAAATCCAGAATCCAATACATTTGACTCGTCCATTATAAAAGCTATTTTTTCATTTTTACAGCCGGAACGTCTCAATACTGTCCTAAGGTCTTCATCAAAATCTTCACCTGTGTATTTTCTGTGAACCTAGTAAGATTTAACACTGGTTATTAACATTTTGGTTTAGGTTGTAAAGGGATTTTTTTAATGGTCAGTATTTAAGAAACACAAGCTTTGAGTAGCAGTTTTTATCAAGTGAAACTAGCATGCCAACCTTAATTTGGTAGACGCTCAAACCGTTCATCCAGGCAACAAATCTTGAGAGAGTTGTTTTCCCTGCTCCACTGACTCCAATAAGCAGCAAGTGGCCCTGTGGCTGACGGAAGATCCTGTAGAAACACACGAACAAGTACGTTTTAATCAAGTGTTATCACTTAACTAAGCTTTTCCTTGAGCATCTCAACTTCAAGGCATTCCCAAAACTGACACATCTTTCCAGCTAGGATCCTGCTATCTGGAGGCCAGAAGTAGATCATCTATGGACAACAATGGGATCATGCTCCATTCTTACTTAGTCTGTACTCAGGCTACTCTGTTTCAGAACAAGCCTCTAAATAATATTTATAGGACCAGGAACTGAAGTCTCCACTTACCGGTCAATTCTTAACACGTGATCCAAGACTTCATTGAACAGAACAAGTGGTACATCAAGTTCCTCTTCATAGAAGACTTTAAGCCTAGCTTTAACATAGTCTCTTAATTCTTCTTGATCCACTGGAATATAATCCTAAAAGAATCAATCAATACATTATGGAATTTAAGGTTAAGGGAATTTTGCTTAGGGATCACATTATGAGTAGATGGAAGCAGAACTATGAGAATACTTTGTGTAGCAATCCCATACAAAAGCTTAAGAATGCTGTACTCATTTAGTACATACAGGAACATGCCCGCGGCCTGGAGTGCCACAGACAGCGGCATGGGCTTCAAACACCGTTACCTGATGCACCCATCAAAGGTTGAGCCTGTGCTGCCTGTCACCACAGAGGGTAGGAAGTGGCATGACAAGACTTAAACCCTCCTCACTCGCCCAGTTTATTGTAAATAGCCCTTCCTAGGCATTTGCTACTGGTCACAGAGACGGGTTGAAGGCTAGATGGGCTTTGACCCTGACCTAGGGAGATCTCTACAGATGGCCCAGCTGGACCACTTCAGATGGCAAGCAAAAGTCCGCCATAAAATTTACACTATCAGTGTCGTTCAAGGGTCAATGCCTTATCCAAGGGATCCCATAAGCAGTAACTTGGCAACTTTCTGGGAATGCTGCCTCGTCCTCTAGAAATACAATTTAATACTGCCTTTTTCTGCTGTGATGGATGTCACAATAGTATCCCTGGCATAAGAGCCATTAACTCTGTGGTAGAGTGCACTTCAGATACTCACAGTAACAACTTACAGAATGATGGGCACTGACTACCGTGTTAACACAGTCATAAGAGCAGCATCACTCAGCTGCCCCTAAACTATTTATTTTATTCGTTCATTTTTACCTTCGACAGCCAGTTGCTGTACAAGATAGGCCTGCTCATAGCTTTTTCCTTGTCAATATTGGGGAAGTGCTTCAGAGCAACCATATCAATGTTCTCATCAGTCCAGCGTCTCTCCTCATCTTCCACAAGTCTGGAAAAGGGGAAAAGTCAGTGACTACAAATCCTCTGTAACAGGAGGATACGGTCACATCACATGGCACTGCTGCCACTGAAGCATGTTTCTGCTTTGCGTCGATACAGTTCCCAACAGTATTAAGTTAAAGCAAAGGGAAATAAATATTCTCATTTTTAGTCCAGGTATTTAACACGACACACATTTCAGTTTGGTCTTCCAGTGAAAGTTGGCAAGAAGCAGGGAAAATTCATTTTGTACCCTTCTTTTTTTTACCCCTCATCTCATGTTTGCTTTACCTGTCTTGGAAGAGACGTAAGGCTTCGTGGGCCCAAATCCTGATAAGGCCTTCAACTGGTAACGTTTCCAGTGGTCTTAATGCTTCGAATATACCTCTCACCCACCGAGTCATTTCACGTGGTGAATAGATGTAGTGTGGCTGTGTGTCTTGAGTGAATCTCTCCTAAAAAAAAAAATGTAATTGGTTACTTCATCCCAAAGTTGCACCATAGCTTTTACAGGCCTTGGCATTGCAAGATATTACTTTGCTACCATTATTCAGTGGCTTTTGCCAAAACTGAAGCAATTAGTTGAGTTCTTGTCACATATTATCCACATGAAAGGCAAATAATGCTGTTAAATGATTCAGCAGAAAAGACGACTTCTAATTAGAGTTTGGGGTTATATTTAACAAGATACCTGAGACATCGTGTAGAATTCCACCATAGCAGCAGTGAGAGGTTCTGCATACGTGCGAAGCGACGGGATCAGCCTTAGCATTGCACGATTGAACGTTCCGTATATCTGAGTAAGCGAAGCTGGTCCAGGATAGTCCACATAAACCACAGGAACGTGTCGCAAAAATCTGGAAGATTAGCATATTATATAGTCCAGAAATTCAAGTTACAGTCTGTACTATTTTCATTGTATTTTGCCAAAATTATTACTTATTAGTATTTAAGAAGTGTAATGGTGAGTACACTGGCTGTCTGGCAGGCTGAGAACCAACCAGCAGTTAGATCAAAAGCAAGGAACACAGTTCAGCACAGCTGGTGTTAAAATGTGTGTATTAAGAACAGATTACATAGTCAGCGCTTCACTTTTCCCAGAATCATTAAGGTTGGAAAAGACCTATAGGGTCATCCAGTCCAACCATCAACCCAACACTACCGTACCCACTAGACCATGGCCTCACGCACCATGTCTACATGTTCCTTTAGACCCCTATTCTGTTCCTATAGAGTTTACTAGACACATTACCTGTGTGAAAGAGGTTTTCTTCCAGGATCAGTGGGTGGATTACACGCACCAACAAACTGAATCCTCTCCAGTTTCACCCACGTCTGGTCTGATGTACGATAGAATCCTCCATGTTCCACCATCTGGAAAAAAACACACGTAAAATAAAATCAGTGGAACGTTGTATTTCCCTGAAAACAGTGGTTATGCTGTAGTTGACTGCAAAGAAAACCAAACCTGTCTAATGAAGGATATGACTCTCTGTGTGCCGTATTTGTCCATATCTGGCAAGTTGATTTCATCACAGAACAGCACCAGCCACTTCCCTAACTGCACAGGAGCCAGCACCACCCCATTAGGTGTACGCCTGTACTCGCAGTAGTGATCAAAGGTTTTCAAGAGCAGTTCTGGAGTAGTAGCACTAGAAAAGTTGAGTCCAACCACCTTCAGAAGAGAACAGTGAAAAGAAATAGTTAAAATACACTAAATACATTTACACTTCAGGTGAGTGCCTGCACTCTGACTGTATACTGTTGGCTTCCCACTGCAGGTTCCCCATTTACCACGCAGCAACACCTCCTGCTCCATCTTGCACTCAGAACATCACAGCTTTGTGGAGCTGTTTCTCCACCTAAACACACTGGAGCATGAGCCCTGTTCTTAAACATTACCACAGGGTTTTAAATACTAAATGGAGGAATGCCCTGTATTACTGAAGCAGCAAAAGAAGGAAAAGCAGCTTTTAGGTTAAGGATCTTGAGACATAAATTTAGATTTTGCTCAATGTGAATTTTTTTTTTTTTTTTTGCAAAAAATAAGGTGTACACATGACTGACTGAGGTGGAGGTGTCACTGAATTCTGACCAGCAAATAATTTCCACGCTAAATCAAGACTCCTTTAAGATCAGAGACTCGGTACTACTCTACAGTTCACACGTGTGCACGCACACACACACTCTTGTGTACCTCCATATCAGGCAGAGCTCTGAGAGCACTGAAGAGGGTCATGGTCTTCCCAGAACCTGGTGGGCCACACAGTACCAGAGGTTTGTGTTCTGCCAGCCAAGTGTACAGCAGTGCTTCATGACGAACGGTATCTAGTGTTGGTACTACAACGTCAGGAGCTGCAACTTTGTGTGTCTCAACTTCAATTTGAGGAACCTTGGATTGCCATGGCACCCATTCACCTGTAATGGACACCTAGGAGCACAGAAACACGATCACGCAATTCAGAACAGGAATGTGGTTCAAGTTAACAGATTTATTCTTTTTTAAACCACAGAATAGTTTGTGGCACCGAATTTGAGATGGTTATTTAAACAGGTAGCTTGTTCACTGAACCATGAAATGGTAAAATTTAAGATAGCCCAGTGTTTTATTTTCCAGTTCATCTCCAAAATCTAAAACAAGTCCCTAAGAACACAGAATAGCAACACTTGTAGCGTAAGAAAGGTTTACCTCGTAGTCAATTATAGGTATGTTGGGCGCAGTCGGCAGTGGCACGGTGGTGATCCTCCTAATGTATTCTCCCAGCTCTGCCCTCATTTTCAAACGACTGTCTCCAGACAGAGACCATAGTATTGCATAGACCAGGTACCTCTGAAAGAAGCAGCAAAAGCAGCTATTGGTTGTAGAACAGCAGAACAAAACGAACAACAAATCCAATCTAGCTGCTACAGCGACACGTCCAAGAGCAGCACGTACCTGGATGTAACGCTCCAGCTGATCTATCTGCATCGGGAAGTCTGGGTGATTGGCATTGTACTGGGCTACGTTGCGGCAAGCTTGATGCAACATGGAGAAGAGAGAACCAAGGCAGCGCAGGCGGGTGAGATCCATGATGTGCTCCAACTTGAAAGCATGCTCAAGCGCTTTAGTCACTAGGCCATTAGATGTGAAATATGGCTGCATTATTGTTGCAGCATCTCTCTGAATCTGTTGGGGGAGACAAATGCTGCTCAAACTCACTTCTTATTTCATTACCAGGAATTAATTCTGCTTCAGGTTTGAAATGCTTCATATTTTAATATTCTTTAAAAATACCAAAAGAGGTACAAAGAAGCAGTCAGATTTTCTAGGACAGGCTGTCATAATCCAAGTGCACTGTACTGCTTGTGATACAGGTGTTCTTACTACATTATCCCATAATGTAATCTAAGTTATACCTGCAACATCGGGGATGCTGCTTTTTCTCCTTCATCTTCTTTGCCCTTTCGCCTTCGCTGAGCTTCCTCCTCACCCTCATCCAGAGGAATGCTTCTTAGTCTGGCCAGGAAGTTATTGAATATCATGTCTGTGCTGAGAACATCCTCGCTGAACCACACCATGCCACACCTCGACACAGTAGCCAGAGTGGCGTATTTCAGATCCTGCACCTCAAACATGATACGCACCTAAAGAGTAGAAATTTAAAACAAAACTTTGATGTAAAACCAACAACCAAATGCAAAACCAAAAATCTCCTCCCAAAACCAGTCTCCTTTTAAATAAGTTAATTTGCATTAGCCTCTGAATAAACAACAGCGGCATTAAACTCTCCTAAGGCAAGTTCATCACTGCCTGTTACCCCAGACTTCTACACAATCCACATTTCCCCTACAGGGTCAGAGTAAGCGTAACGTGAAATGTTTGCTTCCACAAAAGCTCTTAACTCCAGCAAACCACCACCCGAGATCAGTATTACTCTGCTTGTGATGAGAAGAGGGACAGCACTAGTACAGATTAAGGTAAAAGCAACAGGTTTATAGGACAGCGTGTAAGCATCGTGTTAAAAAAGTAACATTACATTTGGTGGAAGGCTGAGACGTTCTCCATTTGGCAGGGTCAGTAGTTTGTTGTCATCCAAAACAGAGTTCAAGTTCTCAACCCACTCAGGGTCTACATCACCATCAAAGATAATCCACTGCCGTTTCTGTAGTTCACCTCTCACGTTGTCTATGATTCTACATTAAAGGAAATACTTAATGCAGTAGAGAACAGAGACTCAGGAAGGCCAGAATATTCATGGCCCAAACGTACCAGCCATTTTTCTGCTATTACAGACTCACTTTCTCAGGACATGTGTGAACAAGCCATCTGTCCATTCCCTGGTGTTTGGATCCAAAGTGCCATAGAGGTGATCTTTGCTGATTGCTTTTGGATCTATAATATGAGCAACACCTTCCACACCCTCCAGCCTTTCGAGGGCCTTCAGAAGCACTCTCCAAGCCATGCTCTTTCCACTTCCAGAGGGACCAACCATCATCAATCCGTGATTTATCTGTGTAATCTGATAGAGCTGAAGAACCTGGGCCAGAAGAAATGATGCACCAATTAAGCCTTAACTTCAGTAGTCGATCTAAGCTTCTACATATCGCTCGCTTACGACAAGCAAAAGGAGCAAGTTTTCCACCTTTTGTAATAAAAAAAAGGAAGTTTAATCCCGTACATACATTAACTTCAGTTTCACATTTGCAGATTTATACTTTACCTTTTCTACCCACATGCCACCAACTTCTTCTCCGTCACCATAGGTAAGGTACATTTCCTGACACACTTTCTTAAGCTCCTCGCGCAAGGCTGTCATCTCCCCACGGTGATACTGTACTCCAGGGAATACATCTGAAAGGAGACTGAACAGCAATGGAATGTCTTCTGCAACCAGTTTTGGCACCATTGTTTCACATACGCTCTGGATCAGGATCTGCAGAGAGAGTCATGTTTTGGTTAAGATTTCTTGTTAAGTTCCCTTTACCAAACGTCTAACAAGGAATTCCTCACTAAATACTTACCAATAAAGCACCAGACCAGGTGGTCCTGGCAAAAACAAGATTTTGTTTAACGTGCAGAATTAGAGAGTTCACACACACATTACCTCTTGCTCTGGTAAGTTCTCTGCGATTTCTCCCTCATCAACAACTTCACCACGCTCTTCTTTCTCCCGCTTTATCTTCTGAATCCTCTCCCTCTTCACATTACCCGCACTAACCAGCACGCTCTTCAGTGCTCTCAAGCCAAAGTCATAGTGACTCTGGGAGGACAGCTGTTCATCGCAAAGCCTAAGCAGCAAAGGAGACAAAACACAATCTGATCCTCAACAGGGACCACACAACACTCAGAAAAGGTCACTGTCCACTTGAAACGTTTGCTTGAAATATTAGTGCACAACACGCTTAGTGAGTGGCAGAGAACACTACAGCTTTGAATAACAGGCTCTATTTTTACTGATAGGAGCCAAACTCGTTACTCACTTGAAGAATGGTACTATCTTATTGGCAAGCACTTCAGCCGTTCGGAAGCCTTGGGAGTACAACATGACCTGGGCAATCAACTGACGGTCTGGTTTTGTCATTGCCAAGCTCCGGAACAACTTCTTCAAGTTGTCAGGCAGATTTGATCTGCCAGCATAGCCAGGATTCATGGTGATGAAGATGGCCATGTCAGGGCTCACTTTGACTTGTTTGTTCAGCAGCTCACAAGTAATAGGTGTTGCAGCTGCAAAGAGAGTGCATTTAGTTCCACCTCAGCCAGTGATCAATCACCCGTAGAACAGAAATCATAACTGATTCTGCTTTAGCTTCCTGCAGTAATGGACAGCAGGTCCTCTAGTTCCCCAACTCAAATACAAATTTCAACCAGCTGAAAGTTACTTCAAATTTTTAAGTTGTAATAGAAAGCGGCTTCATCCTTGGATTGTTTGAGAGAAACGTAACTGAGCAGGAAAACAGCACGAAAGACATTAGAGATGCTGAACGACGCTATTAGAAATGAAGAGCTACTCACTCTTGTCATAGTTGGGGTTGGAATGCTCTCGCAAGGCTTCCTGGATGCACTGAACTTGCTGCGAAACAGCAGAGAGCATACGCTCCTCCAATCTGTTGAACTCGTCAAAGCAGCCCCAGGCACCCACCTGGCAAAGTCCCACAAAGATGCGTCCCATGGCCTGTGTGTACAGGAGAAAATTCACTGAAGTCGCATCGCCACTCCTGCCTACGCCCAGGCAAAAGCAGCAGCAAACAGCACTTGGCACAACGAACCCAAGGCAGGAGGAGCTGTACTTTGTACGTAGGATGCCACCTTTGTAGTACTACAAGAGCAGTTAAAAGGGTTCTGACCTTCAGATGTTCACTGCTTCCTGTTATTACATACCGTACTGCAGTGGGCTCACAGACGGTACAGGTAAGGCCACTGCATCATGTTGTGCTCACCGATACCACGAATGCCAAGTGCCCTTCTAGCCCTCTAGTATCGCAAGGAGGATACTAGAATTACAGAGCTTCAGAAGAGCAAACTGGATGACCAGAGTATAAGGCTTCCACCTTAAGAACAACCTTGAGTGTAGGATTCCGCAAAAGGCAGCATGAGGGAATAATGAGGAGGTCTAAAAGCCACTGGTTTAGGACTGATTGGAATCAACTGTTCACTGTCTTTTCCAAGAACTAAGGAACAGTTGAAAAAGACAAAAGAACATGCTGCTTCATAACGTGTGCTGTAATGCAGCAGAACTCTTTGGAATGCCATAGAAACAAGTGCACCTGTGGATGGAGGAGTATGTGCAGAAAGGCTCACTGCAGCATGAATATGGGTAACTCATTTCAACTTGGGACCTCCCGGTCCCGACAACTGTCAGAGGTAGGAAGGGGACTGAGGGCAAGGAAGGAATATTGTGTGCTGTCACAAGTGCATCCGTGGATTCCAGAGGAGTATGTGCAGAAAGGCTCACTGCAGCATGAATATGGGTAACTCATTTCAACTTGGGACCTCCTGATCCCGACAACTGTCAGAGGTAGGAAGGGGACTGAGGGCAAGGAAGGAATATTGTGTGCTGTCCCTCATCTTACTGCTCCATCGGTCGCCACTACAGGCTGAATGCTGAGTGAACTGCCTTCTGTTCTGAGCCGAGCACAGATGTACAGTAGGAACAGATGGGCACCCTGGCAGAGCCTAGGAAGGATCATGTTTTATGTCGTTGTTTATCACAGAATGGTTTGAGTTGGAAGGGACGTTAAAGATCATCCAGTTCCAACCCCCCTGCCATGGGCAGGGACACCTTCCACTAGACCAGGTTGCTCAAAGCCTCATCCAGCCTGGCCTTGAACACTTCCAGGTGTTCATATACACACACACACACACACATGCACGCACACACACCCACCCCCTGACAGGTTTTTATTTTGAGGTGTCTGACATGTTACAGTTGACAGAAACACTTCATCTGGTTCTCAGCTTGAAGATACCAGTAATTTTAAAGTATCTGGGTAAATTTTCCTAGTTCTGAGTCATCTTTCACATGCTGAGGCAAACTCTACAGTTATGTCACGAAGGTCATTTGGTAACCATGCAGCTGCTTCGTCAGTCTCACACTCTGATCTGTTCTCCATTAAACCAGTACTATCAAAGCAAACCAAACATCTTAATTTACTTTCTGAAACCCAGTCCTAAGCTCCTGCTGCTATACAAATGCCCATTCTAAAAAACCGGAACACCTTCCCCCACAATTTTCTGCCCCACTTTTACTTTAGGCATTTTTTTGTTACAGAGCATCTGTACGATGCCTTCTCAGTTAAGGCTTCTAGATACACGATCGTGGAAGTAAACACCACTGGCTGTTGCAAAGTTCTGAAGGGATTCCTAATGCTTGCTAGCAAAAGCTACATTTTTTAATCAAACAACTCACCTGGAAGTCAAATGTTTCATCACAGTTGAAAACCAACACAAAGCGGCCAAGCTGATGTCCAAGAGCCTTAACAGATTCCGTTTTACCCGTACCAGCAGGACCTGTTGGTGAAGTGGGACAGACGGTTTTAGTGGTTTTCATCTTGAAGTACCACTGCCTACTCAGGTGATGTGCCAGCACACAAAGCTCTACATCAGAGAGGGTTAAGAGTTAAGATACTGTCTCGAGGCATTTTTGTACTCGAGTACAAACTTACCAAATGGTGACCCTCCAAGCCTTGCCTCCAGGGCTTGTGTCATTGTCAGGTAGCAGCGGTCAGTGAGAGGAGTCTGTACCAGCTTATCCTGAACACCAAGGTACTCAAACCCATAGTTGAACTTGGCATTGGCCATCTGAATGGAGAGCTGTTGCAACACATCGGTCTGCTTCGGGTCAAAGTAGAACCGCATCTGGCTGAGCCACTCAAAGGACTTGGAGTTGTCGATCTTGCTCTTGATCAGCGATCTTGTAACATCCCTCTGGTGCACCAACTCAGTGATCTGGAGAATGAAGTAACTCCTCAGTCCACAGCAACACAAGCCGTTGCTAACAAAGCCAGGGATCCTATAGCTTCTCAGACCAGCACAGTAAACTGCCATCACTTAGAAATCACAACCCACCAACAGTCTCTGCCTTAAAATCTGTTGCTACAAACCCAAGACTAATGACACTGACGGCTATTGTTAGGGACTTCCCCAGCTTTCAACAAGGCACTCGGGTCCAGTTAGTCTGTTAATTCATTACACAGTTTCTGGCAAGTAAAATACCTCGTTCAGTAGTGAAGACAAGTACTCCTAAACCAGACCAGATATTTCCCTCTGGGCAGGGGCACCCATCTATAGAAATTACCCAGGATGATTTTAACCCCCACCCCAAGCATATAATAATTACAATAAGCAGCTTAATGAGATATTTTACTTCTGAATGAAGAAATCAGTAGCTCCCGTATTTGGAAGCGCTAGTTTGGAGATTAGTGAGCTGGTCTTAAATACACTATCATGTATTACGCTGACTGGAGTGAAAAACTACAGGGATCAGGGCTTGATGCAGTTAAGTCACAAGAAACTTTTGCCTAGAGGAAAAATAAGTCTTATAGTAATCAACCTTTCCACTAAACTTTTAAAATCCTCACCTGCTAACCCAGAAGAGGAAACAAGGTTTTTACTTACCAAGTGCTCCAGTTTCCTCCTGCGAAGAGGCGGCTGCTCCATCAGCACGGAGTCTGCCAGGACGTTGAGCGTGACCTCGACGTTAGCAAGCACGGAGTGGAGGGGACTGCTGTCGCCAGCTCCAACCACACCACTGAGGGCCGACTCCACATTCTCAGACCATGCAATCTGGGCTGACAGGACAACAAGCTGAGCCTGTGTAACAAAAATCCTGGTCAGACAGCTTTCCTCACTGAAGGAACCAAGCTGCAGTTTGCTTAAGTGTTCCATACTGATACCTGGTATTTGTCAATCCAAGAGATGTAGACTGCTGGGTCAATTGAAGTCGCTTTTCCAAAGATTTCCACTTCAGTAACAGATTCTGCAAGCAATTTAGCAAGCGTCACTCTCATTTCTTTCTCAACAAGAGTGAGCCACTCGTTGATCTTGGGATGTTCCGTGATGGAGACCGGAGTTTTGAACAGCACCTGCAAGAGTCAGGTTTAAGTCAGCCCACGTTCCCTTATTTTCAGAATCTTATTTAAGAAGTAACACTGCAGCCATACCTCCTCTCCTTCCCGTGAGGATATCCCAAGAACCACAGAATTATCCTCATTGAGAATAATGCTAGAAACGCCAGCAAACATCTTCTTGAAGTGTTTCTGCAGCTTAGCAACATTCTTGCTGTTTCCAATGATTTCAAGCAAGTCTTCATCACCAACAAAATAAAACCTAATAATTTCACAGAATTAGAACTAGATCAGAACTCCAACTATCACTTTTCACTTATGCTCCATCGATGGCCACTATACAGGAGTAATTAAACTCCCTTCCCCAACACTGCAAGAGTGCATGGACCACAAATTTGCTAGTGCAGTTCTAAGATTAAGTCCCAGTTCATGTGGTCTGTACCATACAAGAGTGTATACATGCTCCATACTGTGGATCATTTTCTTTACCCAGTCACTCCCGAAATACCCACAGTACAGCTTGGGAATGAAGTCTATTAGGCAATAAGAACTCCCACGCAGTACCTCCCTCTCTCATGCTAAGTGACCGACTAGTTGAGGAGTACAGGGAAGTCAGACCCAACGACTTAAATACTGGATTGTGATGGTTTAGACACTGTCCTTCAATCAAATGCCAAAATGAAGCATTTCAAAATAGAACCTGTAAGTTTACAGGAATCAGCTGCAATAGTTCCTTAAGCAATATTCGAATCCTACAACCAGCCACAGATGAGCAAGTAAGGGAAGTTTTCATCCCTTATCCTGAGAAGTAGGTATAACTGAATTCTGTATTTAGACAACACAGATTTAAATGGTGGTAACATCCTATATATATGCAATACATAAATACTGGCAGAGGCATTACAGAACAGTACACTAATTCCTGCACAGAAACATCCAATTACCTCAAAAGTCAACTAAAGTCAACTTCTTACCGAGGAAAAGAGGACCTCTCCCTTTCCAAGTATTCTCCCAGTGCCTTCTGTATCTTCCCAAGTAAGTCTGCCAGTCTCTCCAGTGACCTCTGCACACCCTGAATGTTAAGAACATCCATCACAAGTGGAGATTTGGACACCTTTTTCATGAGTGCCAAGAATTCAGTGCTGATGCTGCAAGTAAAATAACACAGTACATTAGTGCAAACTCAGTAAGCACAGGCGTGTGTAACACCAGGTGTTCATCTTTAAATGATCACTGCCTCTCTAATTGTTGCAGGTGCCCTAGGGAACACCAGGCTAAATTCCCAAAACAACTCTTCCACAACAGCAGAATTTAACTTCTTTGCAATGTTCAATCTATGAGTTCCCCTGCTAAAGCTCTAGTCTCCTTCATTTCTTGAAGAGATGCACAAATTTGATTCTCTGATCTGACTGGAAGCGTGTGGAATGAATGAACAAGGGTGACCAGAGCAACTTAAAGCCGAGGAAGAAAATTATGTTTGAAGGGTGACAGCAACAGGAATCGGCCTGCTTGCTGCAGCCACAATACCAGAAAAATCCTCGAGGTAGCTGACTGGAACTAGCAAGAACACACACCTGAATCCAAATAATCTTCTAAAAACTGTGTATCAGAAAAATGTTTATAACCAACAGGCTGTCACAGTTGTCTCCATGCACCTCTTGCCCTACTTGTTTGCTTGATGAACTTATGTCTACAGCAGGGCTGAAATCCAGCTGGACCAGGTAAGAATACCGTTAATATTTCAACTCAGAGAGTGCTACACGGGAGTCATGAAGTTGCAGGCCTGTCCACACGGTGCCTCAAAAGGAGGTGAGAAATAACAAAGCAATTAAAAAGTTACCTCTGGAACCGCTGGGTCTCCACAGGCAGCAAGTGCTTGATGTCTGCACTACCAGTAAAGATACCCTCCAGGTAGACCCATCGCCTCTGGACATCTATCCAGACGTCAAAGAGTGCCATGATACGGTTCAGCTTATCTTCCCAGCTAAGGGCATCTTCCTCAAACACCTGAAGTTTAAATGCTGCATTAATAACTATTTTAATAGTATCAGGAATTTGAACGCTAACAATTATGGTTAGTGGAAACAGTTGTTCGAGAGTTACAATGTATGCATATGCAATTAACTCTCAACTTAAATAGTGAATATAGTCCCCGCTGGCAAACACAGAAGCTAAACAAGAGAGGAAGACACAATTAAATGAAGATTCCTTAGCTTTGTTCTCACCTTGTAGTACGGTGACAGCTTCATAGCGGACACGCTGTTAATGTGCTCTTTTACTTTGTTGAAGAGGTCATCCCATCCACGAATCAAGCGACATTTGTTCTGGTAATTCACCAAGTCCAGTTCGTAAGTGTTCCACACTTCTCGTATCTGAAGAAAAAAAAACGTTTAAAAGATACAACATCAATCATTTCTGCTCCAACACAGTTACAAAGTAGAAATGCATTGCAGCAATCAAATATTAATTTTTTTTTTTACCCAAGGATTCTGGGTTTATGCTCAAGCAGATGCTAAAAACATTGAGAATGTGATGCAGTTATGTAAAACTTAAACAAGGTGGGGTCTTTGCAGTCATTATCAAGGACTGCTTTTCCCAAATAATGCTAGTTTCATCAGAGGAAGCTTAGGTGGCTTTTAACTGTTCCCCAAAATGTGTTCCATGGAGTCTCAGCGCTTGAACCAACAGCTTAGGCTGCCAAGTTTACTACACAAGTGCCAGCTACCTGCCAGAAAGGCTTTCTTTTTCTATTACATGCATACGTGCTGATACTAGCCTGTTTCAAGAACTCTTCCAAAGCCATCTCTCCCTGCGCCACGAGCAGTACATCTTTGACGATTGCTTCGTTCCTCTGTAAATCGACATCCCAGATCTGACCCAGGGTCAATTCTGAGACAACCCAGTTAACGTGAAGCCTTTTCATCAGCTGTTTCCAGTGACGATCTTTCAGCGCCTCAGATTTCAGTTCAATAACTAACATGTTTATCTACAGGAGACAAGAAAGCAAGTCTTATCCTTGAACTTGGACCACAAAATACACAGTTTACAAACAAGTACAACTTACCTTCATGTAGCCCTTCAGAAGCCTCTGAACATACTCATAGGAGGCATACTGTCGCAGGCGGGCAGGGAAGTTTTTCAGCTGGGTCAGCAGACCATCTAAGTTTTGTCGAAGCTATGAATAACATAAAAGCAATGAAATCATTCTCTGTAGGCACCGTATACATCGTTGTAAGAGTTGCAATTGTCTACAGAAACCTCTCTGTAATGACACCTACAGCACAGCTTTCTGTATTTCTATGTGCGTATCCATCTGTATTTGCAGATGTAGTTACTCTGTAGCTGGGCATCTACTTTTGTTGGGTCTGATTAAGACTCATAAAATCCTGTTGTCACAGGCAGTTTATGGCTATTGCTCTCTACCTCCTGAGCACTGAACTGAAACTGATGCTGTCCATCCAACCTTACAATGAAGTCTCCCTACTGAGAGCTAACAGCCTATTTAAAACCAGCAGTTTCCTCTCTGTAGATGCAGTCAGTCCAATCTCAACTTCAAAACCGCTGGAACTGCCCAAATCCCCTGCAAAATAATTGAAGTAGTGACAAACCCTGTGGTTTTTTTTTTCTTAGCATAAGAAAAGAAACCTGCTCATGAGATGCTGAAAAAGGTACCTAAACACTGAAAACGATGAGAAACATGGCAACCGGGCACGTCTGTCTCAAGAAGTCTAACTCTTAACTTGCATACGCGTGCGGCAGTTAGTGTTTATGTACACAGAAGCGGAGTACCTTGCGAGGCTGTACTGAAACCCAGGGTTGTTCTTTCATTTGATCGATCTGCTCCCAGACCTTAGAGAGCTCAGACCAGACGCCTTTGAGATCCTGCAACTCCTCAAGGGCTACCTATAGTAAAGAATGTATCACACATCAGCAGCCATTCCTAATTTCTTCACAGTCGTTAGCATGGGGGAGTCAAACAGAATACTTGGATCATGTCAAAACCCTTCAAGATAGCACGCCAGTTCAACAGAGCTGCCATAGCAAGTGACCTAGGTGAGATTTTTGCATCTCAGGTCACATAACAGCTTCACAAGAATAAGACAATCAAGGAGGAGACCACACACAATCTCTTCAGACTAGAATGGAGTCTGTGTCTTGACACTAGTATACTGCAGGCTACAAGTCACTCTCTTAAGGGAGAGAAAGACGGGAACTGAAACATTTTGATCTGAAATTGAAAAGAAATTGTGTGAACAAGTTGTACCTGGACACGCTCCTCACTGCCACTGAGCAGTCCTGTATCTGTTAGTTCCAGAGCTTCCTTGGCCTTTGCACACTTCTCACGATCATCCTTCAGCCTACCGAATTTTCCTTCGTAAATGGTAAGAGCTTGAAGAGCCTCTTCTGGACGCAGGTTTCCCTAAAGTTTGCATGGGATACATTAATCCAAAACCCCTACAATCAAGCTGGTCTGTCTCACTATTTTTCCATTTCCAGTTTGCTGACAATAAGGCTACATACTAATCCAGAGTAAGTCTCACCCCACTTTTCCATGTAGTTTTTGACTTTACCAAACAGAACTTTAGGACAAAAAAGGGGGGCAAAAAAGCAGCTTGCTTCTAAATCCTCCTACACGCATGCCTCTGACACACCCCTTGTTTCAGCCAAAGCTGCTAGTAACGGAAGTCATCCTGCTTTTCGCACCTAGCACAGGGCCATGTTTTAAGGGTAAGCTTCCCTCTGCCACGCTCCCCCCCAACATGAATACATCAGCAAGTTATTATAGTACCCTCAAAAAGACTGTCACCATCTCTAAGATGAAAACCTGAAGGAAAACATTAAAATAAACTGCCTACTTCTTCCTGAATGCAGAGCATGTACCTCATTCGCTGCACGAGTACTGATCACCACTTACTGTTACAGGCTTTGTCTTCTCCCAGTCTGTCAGCAGGTCAGTTGTGCGGCTCTCCACTGCACGATCCTCCTGAACTATCTTCATCTGCAAATTGGCTACTTGTTGCTGAATGGCAGAATCCTTTCTACGCATGATGTCGTTAAATGCACCCCATTCTCCTTCGATGTTGTCAATGTACAGCCAAGAGGACGGAAACTGGAACCTTTGTTTTTCAAGCAAGCGCTGGCCGTTGCGATACAGCTACAAGAGACAGCAACTTGGAGTTAGAGATACAGAACCAAGTGAAGTTGCAAGGCTAAATACTCAACACATTTACACAAACGCTCACTACAGAGTTCACAGGATTCCTCAAGACACCAAGTTCAAGTCTGTTATCAAGAGAACTTGAATATCATGAAGCTGAACCTTAAGAGCTACGCCTGACATTTGCAGAAGGAAGAATCATTAGTGAGACAACGTACCTCAACTTGCTTTTCAAACTGCTTGATTTTACGTTTCAGGGACTGCACGTACGTGATGAACGTCACTGCATCTGATGTGCTGGCAGTGTCCACTGAATGCTGTTCCAGTTCTTGACGGGACTGTTTGGGGCACAAATCAGTGTTTTAGAAGTCTAGAACAGTTGATGTGAAAGTGAAAAAACAGGAGTTTGGACTTGTCTTACCTTAGAGATTTGTAAATGAAACTCTGTCATATTCTGACCAAGCATTTGTCCAAATTTGCTGAGCACTTCCTTGTGCCAGGAGTCATACTTCAAGTTCACCTTTGATTGTACCTACAGTTGAATAAAGTTACACAACAGTAATGTGTTGGCTTTGCTATTTTCTATTATACTTCTATTCTGAATTGAATGAATCTACCACGAACAGGAATTACAACCTCTTACCTTGCCATAGTCTATGACAACAGGTCCAAATTCCTTTCTGGTTTCTGCATTGTCAAATGTTCCTCTTGCCTTTCTTATCTGGACTAAAAGGGCTTGCCACTTATTCAGGTCTTCTCCAAGGCGGTTGTATATGTTTTCGGCCTGCATATCCCAGAGACACTGGTACTGCAGCCAAACCTGATGGAGGCATTTCACAAACAACGTTCAGAACTTCTCCAATATATTCCAAAAGACGTGCATCCCCCCAGCCGCCAGGAAAACTGACAGATAAGTCCACGTTCACTTTAGCTGTAGCATTACACGGCGTCAGCCTCCTACCTTGACGTACTGCTCCACTTCAGTCACAATTCCCATGACAGCAGAGTACGACTCCTCCAGAGCTGCTGGGCCATCAGGCATCCTTGTCAATGCATTACGGTAGAATTTCTCTTCCTCAGACAGCTCATAATGCACCCCGACCTAGGAACCACCATTATACAGGCGATATACGTGAATTTCTAGGGCACTCATACTCAGGCCTACAGCAACACACTAAGCTATCACACACAATTAATTATGGAGTGAAAATAATTGCTCAAACTTAGATACAGCTTCGTTACACTTACCTGATATCTCTGACTTTGAATTCTTGGTAGCGACAGGATTACCATCTTCCAAGAAAACACTTCTTGAAAAAGTTTGTATCTGCACTCTTCAATTGGTGGATTCAAGTATATTACCTGGTTGGTTATTCTCAGTTCATGTACAATATTCTGCAGAAATAGTAAAAACCCTCAGTTTTACTGGCAGATACTACTACACATAGACAAGAATTTTGCACTTCAAGAAGTAGCATGCAATTTTGAAAAAATCAACTTGCACTTAAATGGGAGGAGGCAAGTGTTCCTCCAACACCAGATGCAGAAGAAACATCTATCTCCAAGACAAGCCTCAGATACAATTCTTGCCGTAACTAATTGACAATAAGGAAAAAACCAGCAAACACACCCACAACAAAACTTACTTTGATCTTGGGTTCGCCACCCGGTTTATGGCTCACTTGAGGAGCGTCTGTATCCATGTCAACTTCTGCTTTGTCATCTGCTTGTCCAAGAAGAACCTGGGTCCAGGCCCTCAGCCCAGCTTGCAAACGAACACCCAGGATTCTTTCAATCTAAAGAAAATAGGCCACATTGGAGGAAAAAGCCACAAATTCACTGCATAAGGATCCCTGCTATCAATACATTCTGACATCAGGCACACATAATGGAATTAAAACAATTTTAACTGCTTTGAGGTTGACTTCAGCATCCAGTAACCTGAAACTTAACAAGCAGAACCAAACAGTATGAAGGCAACGAGTCTTTGTGACCTGCACAGGAAATTTTCACCACCCTTTATCAACCTTCTAGGCAGTCAAGCTGTATCAAAATTTTCTCTTCAAAAGACAAAACTCCCCTTGAACTAACTGAACCCAGAAGTCAACAGCTAAAAAAAAAATAGGTCTTGCATCCTCTGCATACCAAAACTGCATTGAAATTTTCAGAGAATGGGGAGACTAAATTTTCCCTGGGTGACCATAAGGAGTAAAATCAAAAAAACATTCTGCACATGATTAAAATGTTTCCTCTAAATATATACAACTCCTTGATCTCAAACCTACCTCCATATCTAACTTATTGACCCAGATTGGCAAATTTGAATATGAATGAAGATTTAAGTCATCCACAGCTTTCTGAACCCTGTTCAAGATTTCAGAGAAAGTCTTGTGATCATACATGCATGTTTCCAACGATCTCACTTCCAGGTCTATTTTCTCCTCAATGATGAGCAGATCATCTACCTAAAACAGTTAGGAAAATGGGATATTTAGTTTGGCAGGTTAGACAGAGGCAACAACAATTATGCAGTCATATCACTTCTCTTTATCTGGATGCAGCAAGCCTATCAATTTTAGCAGCACTAAAAGATCCATCCAGCTGGCCAATTGGTACTAACTCAACCAGCTGCTTAACAGAAGAGCTACAGAACAGGTCATCAGTTATCCAATTCCACTTTTCATAGAATCATATAATGGTTTGAGTTGGAAGGTACATTAAAGACCATCTAGTTCCAACCTCCCTGCCATGGGCAGGGACACCTTCCACTAGACCAGGTTGCTCAAAGCCTCATCCAGCCTGGCCTTGAGGACATCCAGGGATGGTGCATCCACAGCTTCTCTGGGCAACCTGTTCCAGTGCTTCACCACCCTCTCTGTGAAGAACTTCTTCATGACATCTAATCTAAACCTACCCACCTTCAATTTAAACCCGTTACCCTTGTCCTGTCACTACAGGCCCTTGTAACTCTTTTGGTTAATCAGACGTTACTGAAGTATAAATGTGAAAGTTTTTCAGAATTCGAAAGATTAAACAAACCTTTTCCTGGAAACTGAAGACAGTCTCGGCTAAGCGCTGCACATATGGATCAAGTTTGTAGGATTCCCACACGAGTGCAATTCCTTCTGCAATCAAAGCCTGCACCTCCTTCTTCAAGCCAGCAACCAGAAGTGAGATAGTATTACGCTCTTCTACTTTCTCACACGTTCGTTCATATGTACGGACACTTTCAATGAGAGAAATGGCAAACGGGTAGAGCTGGTTTGCTTGGTGAGCTTTGTTGACAATTGCTAGAGGGACGCGGAAACCAAGCCATTTCAGGTTTCGGACTTCTTTTGAAAGAGTTATTATTTCTGGGAGGAAGTTGACTTTCAGTTTCAGGACGTTTCCAGTTCGACCTCGAACACGAGTGCTTTCAATGGTGAAAATACGACCAGACACACCAAGATTGCGCTGCTGAACTTTTCTTGCCCAGTCATCAAAGATCTCCTGAGTGTTGAGCTTCATGCGAAAGCTATCTCCGTCCTGCTTTAGCTTCTGACCTTCTACATGGTTCTCCCAGCCTTTGCCAAGGACATCCTCAACACGCTTCATGTAAGCGGTGAGCTGTCTGTCAATCTGTTTAGCCCAGATTATAGACCCAGACACAGGAGGCAAGTCACGCACATGACTCATTTTACAAGCTTGACTCTGCGGGTACTGTACTTTGAATTTGTCATGAAGAGACTCGATATCATCTTTCACGCGTTGGATCAATTGCGTTTGATATTCACGAATGGCCCCGCGAATGTGAGGCCTGACAAACAAGGCATTAAACCGAGAGAAGATTCTGAACATTTCATTGGCATTCTTTGCGGTACCAAGCTGGTCTCTCAAACGGGCCGTTATTCTCGTTTCAACTCTATCGATTCTCTCATCATATCGTTTCATTGCTGCCTCCCAAGCTTCTGTACCTTCTTTGGAAACATCTAACCCGTCTACTTCCTTAACATTCTCGTAAGCGAGATTGACTTCTTCAATCGCATTAGCATCTGCAGCATCAAACAGGACTTCGGCTACTTTCATATCCTGTGGCTCAGGTACCTCTCCTTGATTTTGCTGGGCAACAGCAGTTACCTGCATTAGAATCACAGCTGAGTGAGTTTGATGCTTACAAAATTTACCTACAAAGAGCTAAACACAGTCTGTTCTAACAAGCACTGCATAAAACCTACAAATTAGTACCAAATCCTTAACAAGCTCTCAGTCATGTTTCAGATTTATGTTCCACTAGGAACGGGGCCACAGAGTTACGTTACAAACTTTCACTACAGTCCAGCATAACCTCACTTTCCACTGTGGTTTCGCCGAGCTCGAGTGTTTACACACTTGATTTCTCCCCTGTATGTTGTCTGGCCTTGCTGTGTCTGTCAGAGTGAGTATGGCCACGCAGTATGTGACTTAGGTTAGAATTCAAGCTGAGCAAGGGTTCAAAACTAGAGCGTTTTTGGAAACAGACAGCAAAACTGAACGTTACATTAGTTTTGCATTGGTAACTTTTTAAAGCAACAGTGAACACTCTTGAAGAAGCCACACAGACTTTGGGTCTGTTAACGACCAAGAAGATTACCTGAGGTCGCAGGACTCTCACAATGACTGCCCTCAGCTGCTCATGCTGACGCCTGAATTTCCTCATTTGATCAAGACGACCTTGGAGTTTCCTATGAGCAGGATTGATACGCCACACCATTTTCAGGTTCTCTTCCCTTTTTCTTTTCACAATGTCTCTCAGTAGAACTTGTAGCTTCTCATACTCATCATCCCAAGTTTGGAACACTTCAAAGCATGCAACCATTACCTGAAGAGAGTTTTAGAACAGGAACTTCAGATCCTAAATTAAATTCTTCCTGAAAGTCACCATTCAGTACAAAAATACAGCTGCTAGTGCCACAAGGCAAAACCCCTGCCACCAGCATCACACACCCATGAACATACCTTTTCAAATTCTTCATAGGCAACATGCATCAGTTTTCTGGTTCCCAACACTTTAAGGAGCTGAGAGCTCAGATCTCTTGAAATAGCCTCCACCAAACGCAATGCCCTTTGGATTGGGTATTTTGTGTTTCTGATTTTTCTCAAATGGGTAAATATTGCAACAAGGGCCTGCCTTATTTTGTCCAGCTCAGTAGCAGAGAGCAAGTCATTCAGTGGAAAGTCTTTCATCAGTGGATTGTAGTCATTCACAGTTTCCAGAGCCTGTTTTAGACCTAAATGTAACGGAAGAGACTTTGAATATAACTTCTAACATCATTAATCTGTAGCTTTAGCTAGAACAAGGTTACTGTAAACAGCACTGTTCTTTGTACCATAATGTTCACGTTTCACAACACCTTAAGTTCCGCAAGACATTCATGAAAGATTTTACTGAATGGGCACTTC
Organism: Eurypyga helias; assembly: GCF_000690775.1. Lineage (NCBI taxonomy): Eukaryota > Metazoa > Chordata > Aves > Eurypygiformes > Eurypygidae > Eurypyga > Eurypyga helias. Next base: position 42,821 of record NW_010268795.1, read on the forward strand.
ACCTGTGTCTGTATCAAAGCTGACGGTTGCATGAAAACGTTTGCCGTGCTTTAGGATGTCCAGAGTCAGAAGAACTTCTGGACTTTCACGTTTTTCCTGAATGCGATACAGAGCCCGTTCCAAATTTAACCAGAAGCTTATCTCTTGTAATGCAGTACCTGATGCAGGATCTCGATCTAATTTGGTCACCTAAAAGTAATGGAAAGAAAGAGAAAGGAGGGGGAAAAGCATTTAATTTATATGCTTCAACTGTAAAAACTTGCTCTGTTACTAAATACAACTGAAACGCAGAACATTTAATAACCCAACCTCAGACAGTTTTGGCACTCATGCTGTAAGAAGCGTAGGAACTGCAGCGCAAGAGTCAAAGTTTCGTTCCAATGGTTCTAAAGGTCACTTTTAGGACCTTCATGTAATACCTTCAGCATAGCCTAGAAAGGTCACCTGTCCACTTTCTTGATCAGTGTCTGTATTCTGGTTGCTGACACATCAGTCAGGCAAAAAACCAATTGTTTTATGCTCTGGAGTAAGAAAAGGCACCACTGTTCCATGAGCAATAGGTGTTCCCTGTGCCCATGGAGAAAAAAAAGCCACAGTAGTATCCAAGATGCTAGTTCTGAGTGACAGCAGCGAACAGCACAGCAGTTCTGAAAAGTAACAGGCAGGAGTGAAGAGGTTACAAGATAGGACTGGAGCAACTGTTCTAAAGTGGTTGCAGATACACCCCGGGGAAGTAACAAAACAAACCAACATGACCTGTTCCTCTCAATCTGCTGTGAAGATTTGAAGAACATTACAAGATTCACAAGGTTACTGCCAGTTAAGTGAGTCTGCTACAAGAAACAGACATGCTCACAGCTTCCTGCAGAACAACTTATACCAGACTCTACAAATTTAGACTAGGCATAGTTTCATCTAGAATCAGACTTAGTCTAATTCAGACTAGCATCTCTGGTGACTCAGAAAGCTGGTCTCAGATTTTCAGAGCATTCTGCACAGAGCAGTATTTTACCAGCTAAACCGTGAAAAAGATCCACAGCACAACACAGAAGCTCTGATCACACAGTCTAGTCCTTGTGGTTTTGGTTGGCTGGTTGGGTTTTGTACCTTCTGTATCTCTCTAATCCAGCGGTTGACTCCAGACTGCAGCTGATTGAGGAACAATGGATCCTCAGCCTTCTCACCAAAATCTGTAACCTTTGGTTTCTCCCCACGCTCATAACACTGCTTGGCAACATTAGTAATGATTGCATGAATTGGTAGACTAATCTCTGGAATTTCAATATTCTGCTGCAGATGTAAGAGGCCCATTTCAAGTTCTGCGATCTTTTTCTCAACGGAAGGAGCCATCTTATCTCCATCCCTGCAAAAGCACAGACATTTCCATGTAAGAGGCCGAAACAAAAGCCATACACAACACATTTAAGCCATCTGAACTACTGCCCCAGAGTCAGCAACAGCATCAGGTGTAACTGTATGCTTCAACAACCTCACGTGACTTCTGCTGAACAGTCACTGTTATTTCTTTCATTAAACACCCACTTTAATTCGTAAGTGCAGTTCTTATACTGAATTACCTGTCTGCTTTGCCAGATTCTCTGATGTAGGACTTGAAAAAGGGAGCAACAGCATTGCTAATGAAAGAATGTAAAGTTTCATACGGAGAATCTTCACTGAGAGTGAGCACTCTCAGCTGGGAAGACACTGGTTTGTCGGCATCAATCACTGGTGTACGCTTAATGAACGCCAGGCTGCAGAACAGGGCAGAGAGTTACCAACTAAACATCTGAAACTTAAGGGACAGAATAGCTTTAATCGGACTGCAAGCTTAGGCCACAGAGCCAAATGCTAACCTGCATCCTCCTACTTCACCGTCTTCTAAGAGACCTGAACACAAGTCTTCCCATACATATACCAACTGTCTTCTAAGAGCCCTGAACACAAGTCTTCCCATACATACTTCTTTGTACATCAGTCATCAGCCAAAATCAGCGATCAACAAGGGCTCTGCACTACGGGCACACTAAAGAGGCCCAAGTCTTATGAAACTGAATTCAGAGTCAAACATGCATTAAGGTAAGTGACAAACATGTAAGAGTCAGATGTAACCAAAGATTACTGAACCCAAGTTGTGTGCGTTACATTTGCATGTATGCCTAATTAATAACGCTTTGTTCCTTTAACCTCAGAGCTGGAAGTCCTAAGCCCCTTTCCTTCAGCCTCATGACACGCCCTTGTTTTATCAGAGCTTCCACATGAAAAGCTACTGCCCTACCTGAATAAAAACGCTGCACGAAGCACTAGGTAAAAAGGAGGTAAATCCATAGGTAAGTAGGTAAATCTGCTTGTGTAGGTCTTGCATTCGTGGGGTTGCAATGTCCAGATCTATTTTACTGACTCACCTGTTTGACTTTATTCCATAATGAATGTCAGTGCTGATAGTGTAGGAAATGAACTCTTTTTCCTCTTCTCCTTCATCTCCCACATCCTCTGCAAAAAATATGCTATGTAAGAAATATGTTATTTCTGAGGCGTGTGCCACTCTCTCTCAACCATCTTCCACTACTACCAGTCAATTTTCTAACCTTTATTTCTACACCAGCTCAATTAACTAAATCGAGTTAAATTTAGCTTTGCAGTATCCCTCAGATTCAGAGTGGGTTCATTGTTTTTTAACAAAACTCCATTAACCTCTTCAGGTCGCTATAAAAAATGATAAAACATTACAACAAGCAGATCATATCTCACATTCTGAGAGAGAAATGTTCTGCAGTACAGAATGTGCATTTATTCATAGAGATATGCTGCCAGGATAACTACACTTCAGCAAGAACATGAAACAGCTGCTTTTTTTCTTTTATAGGTTGTTTTGTAATTTTCAGAGGGTTTTTTTTTTTTTAAAGTGATTTGGAAATAAAGCCTCTGAACAAAAAAAACCTCCTGACAAAACAAAAACCCAAGCCACGTGAGGTACTTGGCCATTACCACAGCCAGTGTATCGCAGATGATGTCATTGCTGGGGATGCAGGCAGTTGTGCTGCAATGCAGTGATTTCAGCGCAGGTTACTCCCTGCTGGGGGACACACTCGGGCTGGACACATTACAGTTGACTCATCCTGCTCTGATTTCATTTCGCCCTTCACAGGGGGTACAGCGTGAGGGTGTCACACCTCTGATTCCGAGCACCAGGGGCCTGGTCACAGACCACCACCACACCAGACTCCACAGGAGCCTGCATGAAAGCTGCTGGCAGGCTGCGCAGCTAGTGAGCGATACCACACAGCAGTTTTCATCACTCAGAAATATAGCTCCTGTTTTACTGTATTTGCAACCAATAATTTACTTCACACTATCTAGCCCACGCAGAAGATTGAACAATACTGTTGGGTTTAGTAGTGTCAAAGAAAGCAAGATCTCCATATAGTGCTGGAGGTTCTGATTTTGTCAAGTTTGAGGACTGGCTGTCCATCAGAAAATCCATTCTCTGCAAGTAAGTGCCATTCAACCAGAAGACATCAATGGAAATGCCTTCTGCCCACAGTAAATCAGTATTTAGCTTCTAAAACACGTACTAAGTGCCTGTGTGACAAGCCTGGAGCTAACTGATCACCACTGTCTTCCATCACTTCCAACCCGAACTACGGATAACCAACCTCATGAGCCAACCATAAAAGATATTAAGGAATCATCTGCACAGTCTACTAACATCCAATGGATTTTCTTTAAATCCTATTAAACACTGTATGGTGAATTCATAAAGACTGCTTTGCTTTTTTTCCCCCTAGAAAATTCTGTTCTCTCTCCTGAAAAAAGAAGTCTCTAACTTCAGAAGAGGAAGGAAGAGGATAATCAGAGGAAATAGACATAAGATAAACAAAGACAGGATATTTTAAGCAACATCTCAAGTTCACAGTGAATAGCCAGTGAGTGCAAGAACCTTCTCCATGTTCTCCTCAGTGTGTAGCAACTGCAGGGCGTATATCCACCGCCCTACACTGCGGCTGCTGGACTGTTGGGATTGGATCAGCCCACCGGGACTGAACCAACAGCACAGGAGGAGCTGAGATCCAGAAGTTTTAAGATTGAAATTGTGCAAGCTCAGACTGGCAGGCACGTTGCCATATACAGCCTTTAGGTCTTGTTTAATGGCAGAAGTCTGTGTTTTTAATGAAGCCTTATAGACTTTTATTTCATTACTGATATTG
>NW_010268795.1:47059-47414 GCF_000690775.1 Eurypyga helias
GCGTTTTAAGTGCCTATTTAGCACCCAACTGGTTCACAAGGGAAATTAATTTTCGGGAGAAACACGTTCCGTGACAGCAACGTGTAAACGACGACGGTGTTTCTCCCGCCGGACCGCCAACGCAGCGGTGATGTCTGACGAGGGATCCGAGAACCGCCTACAAGCAGCACGGCTCTGCTAACTAACAAAGACACCGCCATGTCCGCATCGCCAGCTGCGTGTTCAGTCTGGCTAATGAACCACGGAATGACGCTGTTTACAGGCTTATTCGGGTGGTGTGGTTTTGCTCGTTTCTCCAGGGTTTGGGGCTTTCTGCCGTCGTTCTGCTTTAGGCCGGCGACCTGCCCCTGCCGCG
>NW_010268796.1:0-1398 GCF_000690775.1 Eurypyga helias
GGGGGGAGGGAGGGAAATCTCCTTTTAATGATTTAATGTCAGAGTAAAAAAAAAAAAGACAGCAGTGATTCTTTGTAAAAACCTGTTTGAGGAAGCAGGGATTCCTATCAAACTGAACTGGATTAATCCCGTGAAGTATTTTTCAAATAAAGCTGTTCAGTAACATACGACTAGTAGTTCTACACTCATAACTGCCGTCAGACATGGAATGAATAAACAAATAAATGATTATGGGTGGAAGCAAAATAACAATAAAACTGGGTAGTTCTGTGAGCAACAGAACTTAGGACTAACAGCACAGACATACTTAATGCTGAAGCCTTTTCTCCACAGTACATGCACTGTTTCACCTGTTTCTGTTACACCGTACATCTGTTTTCATGGATAAGTATCTTCAAGGCCTCTAACTCTCAATCAAATTTGTTTGAAGTGGGCCGACAAGTTCAAGAACTATTATGGAGGACAGACAGACAGACAGTGTGACTGTATCAACTTACAAAACTTCTGTTTCCTTATAAAAGTATGATAAAAATAGCAAATTCGGTAGTGCTAGCCTAGGAGATAGACAATTCCACAGCAGGACACTTTCTGTAGGGAAGGGCAAGCCAGAACAACACAAAAATTCAGTGTTCATGTCTAGCAGTAAGAATTCTCAAGCTGATAAACTGTCATAACACAAAAAAGAAGGAAAGAGAGCAGATAAAAATAGGCCCGATACTACATTAAGTATTAAAAATATCATTAAGCAATTAGAATAATTTAAACATGCTTAAAGGAAAAGGAAATAACATCGTTTAATACATCCTAATTACCTGTTGTTAGCAACTTTTGGTTAATTCTGTAAGAAAATCTCAACTAGGTACTAACACAAAGCAAAGCTTGCTGCTTTGATTTCAAACTATAGCCTGGTATTGGTTCAGCCGCAGAACACAGACCAAATTAATTTAACTGCAATGCTTCATATGGAGCTTTATCAAGGATTAATATATCACAGTACTTCCAAATGCTATGGGAATGTGGTCACCAGCTCAGTAACTCCCCTTTTAGTACTCCAGTTGTCCTTTGAATACTCCAGGGCACCTATCTCACCTTTTATTTACCTATCAGAAGACAAGCTGCTTGTAAAGAATGACATGGTTTTGTTACAGGACAATTTATACAATACAATCTCTTCATTTCACTTCATTCTTTGTGTTGTGCAGCACGAAATCAACAGCAGAACACAGCAAATATGTTAGGTAGCATTACCCCTGAAAGTATCCTAAGCACCAGGCTTCCAAAGAACACTAGTACTCATTCATTCACTGACTCTTGTAGATGCATGACATAACAGCGCATTCAACACATTCACAAGCACATAATGCTTCCCCCCCCCCCCCCAACCAACGCTCTCGGTCA
>NW_010268796.1:1429-15430 GCF_000690775.1 Eurypyga helias
AAATCAGTGTCTCTGGTAAACAAGTAGCAGAAGTCACACCTGTATTTGTACCTTAGTTTATTGGTAAGATGACTGAGGAACTCATTCACTCAACACTGGACTGTAAACTAGTTATGAATCCTAACCTTCTGTTTTACACTTAACAGACATGAAATTCATATCCACCTTATTTGGATAATAAATTAGTTTCTCTAAATATAAAGTTGTAGGAATTTTCACAATCTTCAGTAGCATCACAAAGACGACACACAGCTTTGCCAATTTAATTCTAAAGTAACTGAACTCAAATTATGGCTTACACTTTACTAACATAAAATGGTTTCATATCAAAAACATTGTAGTAGAATTGAACTGTATGAAAAGAGCCACAACATCATTATAAAAGCTAGAAAAAACAGTAATAACACAAGAAATGGTGAAACCATGAATTAAATTTCACAGTTGCTACACATAGCAGCACTTACTCAAGTAAACACTTCTCCCAAAAGATTTTTCAGCTAGAAATCAGGAAAAAACAAAGGAGGTGGAAGGTGAAAAAAAAAAAAAAACCACAGTTAAAGAAAACCTTAGCATTCAATTTTAATAATTTAATATTCAAGGTATTTTTTTTAAAAAACATGTTCAGTTATAAATAAAAATCTGGAATGAGACCACATTCAAACAGTCCATTTACAGTAACAATATTGCAACTCACTGAAGAACCAGTCATCAACTAGAAACAGTAACATTTCATTAAACATATAGTAATCATAGCAAACACTGTAACATGATCCTCACCTCTGCATGCATTTCATGTATCACAATATGACAGTGCTTCAACAGGGAAAACCTCCCCTCCAACTTCTTCTAGTACCATCTTGAGGACTTAAGATAGAGGTCTTCAGAGACAAAAATCAAAATAAAATAACAGGGAAGAAATAAGGAAGTTTCTGAAGCAGAAATATAAACATGAAACATCTGCCTGAAGCAGCCATGTATTCAAGACATGGGTGTATGTGTTCAAAAATAAAAGAAGTAAAACACAAATGATGAATTACAGGACTACATTTCTGTCTTGGTGTCGTATTGACTACACAAAGCAGGCAAGCTTTGCTTTCATGCTTTATGACCTGCTAAGAAGCTCCTCAGTGGTCTTACAGCCCACTAATTCATAGGTGCCTTACATCTGTTCTAACTGTATTGTAGTATTATGGATGTTAGTAATAGGAATAATATGTAATAAAACCACAGAAGAATACTAATTCTTTGTGACATCACTGCACACTAGAGTTCCAGAACTCTTACACTTTAATTACTATGTATTTATATATATAAAGCTGTAATTTCTTTACATATCTTGTCTTCCTGCTCACAGCTGACTTTCTTCCAACAGGGAATCCTCTTAAAGCAACAAAATGGAAAGTAGTGAAGGTAGTCAAACCATCAACATCACGAACAACATCAGAGAACAGTGTTCACCACAGATTTTACTCACAGTCTTCACAGAATGATACAAGATGCCTTCCTCATTGGATTCACAAACGTCAGAAGAGAAGTTTATAAATTCTGACACCATTAACAAGTTCCATCCTGACTTTTCTGGACCCTAAAGCTCTCTTGTATTGTGTCCCCATCCTGAACACTATCTTCTCTACTAGAGGCATAATATTTATTCCCCTTTATCTGCTAAATACACATATACGTTCACTTGATACAACTGTATCCTGGGCTTTATCCAGAGAAGTGTGGCCAGCAGGTCGAGGAAGGAGATTCTCCCTCTTTGCTCTTGTGAGACCCCACCTGGAGTGCTGCGTCCAGCTGTGGAACCCACAATGTAAGAAGAATATGGACCAGTTGGAGCGAGTCCTCCTCCAGAGGAGGCCACGAAGATGCTCAGAGGGCTGGAGCACCTCTGCTATGGGGACAGGCTGAGAGTTGGGCTTGTTCAGCCTGGAGAAGAGCAGGCTCCCGGGAGACCTTAAGGGGCTACAAGGAAGCTGGGAGGGGACTTTTTACAAGAGCCTGTAGTGACAGGACATGGGGTAACGGGTTTAAATTGACAGTGGGGAGGTTTAGATTGGACATCAGGGAAAAAACGGCTGATGGGTGGTGAGGCAGTGGAACAGGTTGCCCAGAGAAGCTGTGGATGCCCCATCCCTGGATGTCTTCAAGGCCAGGCTGGAGGAGGCTTTGAGCAACCTGGTCTAGTGGAAGGTGTCCCTACCCGTGTCAGGGGGGTTGGAACTAGATGGTCTTTAAGGTCCCTTCCAACCCAAACCATTTTTAACTTATAATGCTCAATAGTTCTGACTTATCTCAACTACCACCACTGCAATCATCATCCTATAGGGTAATAGCTTCTTACAAAGTCCGAAAACTTCAGTCCATTTTCCTTACAACACCATTTTACCTACTTTTAAATCAAAAACAACAAATCATGTCATCACATTTAATACAGATGACTCGGTCCATCCCAGAAAAGCTGTCATTAATCTGTCTGATTTAACAGTAGAAAAATGCGTGTAAAATTTGAATGGCAATAAAATGTAAACATTCTCATATCAATTTAACAAACTCAAATTCAGTTTAAAGAAGTTATGAAATGTCAAGCACTAGACTAGCTCTGTCTATTATTCTGCATGTACTTCTGCTCCACACTATTGAGGCAGGAAGTGAGATACAAGAGATACCTTCTCACAGCAACATGAGAGATCCTAGACAGCAGGACTCAATCTCAAGCTAGTTTTTCATGTTTTTTAAAAGATGCAGACTGAGGTTTAGGTACACTGCAGCAATCGTTGTGACTGCATTTTCCACACGCTTATTGGAGCCAGCCTGAAACCAGCCAGCCCCAGCACTGTGACCCACGTAGCCATAGCTCTGATGAACCCAGCACAGGCAGCAAAACCTGCCTGGGAACCAGCATAGATATGCAATTACTCAATTGTCTCTGTACCTCCAGTCCCACAGACATAGACGTACTCTGCAGGAATCCCAAATCACTATAAACTGAGGAGTGATTGCTGTTGAATGACACACGCAAGTGCCGCTGGACTGCCTCCGATATTGAGTGTTACGGGCAATCAGAAGAAAAGACAGCAAGAACTTTGCCTTTGTAGTAAAACCAGCTAATTCAAAGATAAACAGAGAAACCAGGCCCTAATATGACTATCATACACTAAAACCCAATAAAAAGGTAATCTTTAGTATTTGGAATTATTTCAGTTACTTTTAAATATATTCACACACACAACTCCTATTAAAAAAAAAGCTTCATTTACAAAAAGATGTCTCCAAGATCTTACTATTTACAGTATCTCCTCCATTTAATGTGTTTCCCATTAATAATTAGTAACATGTTGGGAGAGAAATACCTGCTCCAGGAGAGAAAAAAATTTTTTACACTAAATGGTTACAGCAGACTGACACACATAACTCTGACCTAAGAGGGACACTGTACCTCACAATAGTATTTTAATAAAACAGGCAATAAAATACTAATTACAAGCAGTGATTAAGCACTTTATTTTAAAAGAAGAATATTCTGCAAACTGACACACGGACACTTTCAAATTGATGTGATGGGAACTGAGAATTTGTGCAGAGCTCCAGGTCGCAAACCACAGAAGATTAGAGCACCAAATTCAAGTAACTGGAAATTCCAGATGGGAACTCCTCTTTAAATGGATCAAGACAAGCTATAATCTCAGTATTTCCATTACTTTTCCACCATGTACAGTTTAATTATCAGAATTTTTCTACTTTGCTTCATTTTTCTGAAGAAAAACATTATAGGGGAAAGAAAACAAAACCAAAAACAAACAAAAGAAAATGATCATCACATAGATTTTTATATAATTGTTCAATGAACAAGAAAATGTATGTCCACGAATTACTTCAGTAAACCTGTGTTTCCCAGTGGATGGTTTCCACATCCCATAGACACAAATCCAAAATGAGCAGCCATGGCAAGAACGTTTTCACAATACGACAATCCGGTCTGTTTTCTCCCACCCTTGGACAAGCAGTGTAATAATAAAAGCTGTTGATCTTTAGTGGGGTTCTGTACACAAAAAAATAGTTCAAAGCTGACTCATAGCACCACAGTCCTCTTTTATGGGTTAAGATATATAGCTTACTATTACCTGTACAGACTGTCACTGATAATACAAGATAGACAACATTTTTCTTAAGAAGTGCTCTTGGGTTATTCAGGTAATCACAACACATACAAAAGGAGATAGCAAACTAGGTCTCCAAAAGTATCTCTGGTATGAAATGAACGGAATTTCAGAGATATTGCTTAAGGCTTTCTGCAAAATCAAGATATACTTTTCAGGACATAACCAGTGTATCAAATCCTGAGTTAATCCAGTTGTAGAGACACCCATAAAACACAGTAACACGCGTTTCAGCAGGTAAGCACACTCACTGTCACAGATGGATTTACAGAGCCCTAGTGAGGATGGTACTACAGCTACTATACACTTAGTGCTTTCCATAACAGTGAGATTAAAGCTACCACTACACATCCTATGACTGTTCCCAAACACAAAACAATTTAGGATGGACAACGCTGCATAGGCCATACGGTCATACTTCCTTTGTACTGTCCAGAGCAGGGCCTTTTGGTTTTGGGGTTTTCTTTTATTGTTGTGAGGTTTTGGGGTTTATTTTGGAGGGTGGGGAGGCACACGGGGAAGGGGGTTGTTTGTTGGCTTGGTTTTTGCAAACAATATTAGGAGAATCCACCTAAAATCTTACTTATACTTCAGTATCATCATGCTGGTGGTTACCATACACTGCACTCCCAGCTAACTTGAGATACTTACAGAACATAATAAGCAAATGCTTTAAAGTTTAACAGATTATTAACAATAAATTAATTTTATTATAAACACCATCTTAGTAAATTTCCTCTTAAGATAGCAGCGCACAAATGTTTGCAGAAAAAGGAAGGACATACCCAAAACTTAACACCATCACTGTACATGTGCAATGTGTGTACTTAAGGTAAAAGTTTCCAGGTGCGACAAAGAAAAAACTGGGGGTAAAGTCACAGATCTATAGCTGTGGAATTTCCAAAAGCAGTTTTTAACCGAAGAGGAAAACAAAGCATGAACAAGCTATTCAGTATGGATACAACTGGGCGAAGACCAATGGTTCCAGAGTCTGTTATCCTTTCTTTCACAAAAGCAAAAACTGAGCAGACTTAACTGCAAAGTTTACTTTCTGTAAAAGTTTACTTCCTGTACAAAGTTCACTTACATCTCTTATTGTGGCACATATTATCCATGGCTGTCAGTGAACACACATGCAAGTTCTGAAGGGGAAACAAAACTTCTTACTTTTAAAAGTGTACAACTACCCTTTTGTTGGCTCCATTAACTCCCTTTTTATGGGAGTTTTTTGTGTTTTCTGAATACAAAGTACAATTATTTTACTATATCTGTCCGGAACTTTATTTCTGAAGAAACTTATTCAAGAATTTTAGGTTTCTCAAGATTTTCTCCTTGGAATGTTAAGAAATGGGTTTCTAAATGGCTTTTATTGGAAGGAGCTCATTGTCCTTGACTCCAATTATACAAATCACATATTGTAGACTTCATTACTTTGTGCTTCAAACAGCTACAAAAAATAGGTATCAATGTGTAACACTCCAGATTAATGACAATGACACTGCAATTTGTCTTAACAAATACATGTAGTTTCCTGAACTCTGCTTCCCAGCTCAGAATGGCATCATACAGAATAAACCTGCAGTCATATTTGGCAGAGGTTTCTGGATCCTATGTCCTCCAAAAGCTGACTTTCTTACTGTATTCCTTACTGATTCTTTTAGTTCATAACAGGACCAAAGAGAATATCACACCATTCTTGCCCCTAGGAAAAGTCTAGGAGACGTTCAGAGTTCCAGTATCCAGAAGGGGACAGGACAGACCTAGAGCATAAGTGCCACTTCCTTTTGCTCCTGCCTTTGCTTCCCTGTCACTAAGGGAGGTCAGGACAAAGACAGTGATGCTTTAGGAACCTTGTAAGCTTCTATATCTCACGGCAGAAACCTTCAGGAATACTGTCTAAAAAAAAGTAGCTCCCCTACTCAAACCCAAACAATCTCTTCATAACAGTAGTATGAATACATTATTTGTGAATGTTGCCACAGTTTTCTTGAATACACTAAACTAGACGAAACAAAACCAGACAAATTTCAGATGGAACGGGCCTACAAGGATCATTTAGTCCAATTGCCTGACCTCTTCAGGGCTGACCAAACGTTACAAGAAAATTAATGTTCTTTAATATACATTGTCCAAATACCTCAACCAGTGACGGGCTTTGGACATCGACCACCGCTCTAGGAAGCCTGTTCCAGTGTTTGACCACCCTCTTGGTAAAGTAACACTTCCTAATGGCCAGTTTAAACCTCCCCTGGCACAACTCTGAACCATTCCCACATGTCCTGTCACTGGATACGAGGGAGAAGGGATCACCACCTCTCTCTCCACTTATGCTCCTCAGGAAGCTTTAGAGAACAATAAAGGGTCACCCCTCAGCCACCTCTTCTCCAATCTAGAAGGGCCCAAAGTCATAGAATCACAGAATGGTTTGGGTTGGAAGGGACCTTAAAGATCATCTAGTTCCAACCCCCCTGCCATGGGCAGGGACACCTGCCACTAGACCAGGTTGCTCAAAGCCTCATCCAGCCTGGCCTTGAAGACAGCCAGGGATGGGGCATCCACCACTAAATCCATAGCTGCTCCTCATAGCACATTCCTTCCAGCCCTTTCACTATCTTTGTTGCCCTCCTCTGGATGCATTCAAGGACTTTCTCATCCTTCTTGAAATGTGGGGCTCAGAAGACAGCATTAAGAGTGTTGCTGCGCTTCGTCACTGATCAACCCTTTACCTTAATATCTACAGCACCTACCGAATGAGGACAGAGATGACACCAAAATTAAATAGTTCCATTACTTTTCACCCAAAATGGACTTCACACTTCAAATACATATTTCATTAAACTATTGTATAAGTGAGTAAATGCAAATGCCAACAAATGAATACTTCTCCAACTTCAAAAACGTCTTGGAAGAGATGACTATTAATATATGCAGTCCTAAAAGATGCTAAGTATATATCACAGTTCAGCCAAAGATCTATTTACAGTCTTAAAATTAAATGTATGTATTTTTAAATTCAATCCTGATGGCTAAAAGTTTGTCAAGTCAAGCCATAGATGAATGTGTATCATGCTTCCACAGAACTCCAGCATTAATTATTCCAATCATCCTCAAATGTTGCCATTGACAAAAAGGTCTCTGGATGTTCAGTAGAAAAAACCTGCAGACTTCCTGCATTTCTTTTTAAATTCTAGCCCCTTACTAAGAAGGTCCGAATAAGCAGTATTTGCATCATTAGCAGAGGGGAAACTACTAAATAAGTATTTTTCCTGAAAAAAACCTCAAGAAAGTGGTAAAAGCAAGAGTGTCAGCAGGAGTCATTCGCAACAAAAAAGTAAAAATAGGAATGTGGTATATTTCCCAGCCAGCTTAATTATTAATGAAATTGGTAATAATTGATTTGCTAATTTGGTAAAGCATGTTCTGAGTACAAAGAAAGGAATGAAATCTCAGAAACACTTCCTGTATGTCACACAACTTCATCTGACCTTGAACAATGCTGGTGCAAAGAGCCCAGACAAATTAGTTTTTACATTTACAGGAATTCCACACAGTGAACATCTAAGAGTGTGAAAGCCTCCTGATAATTTTTCCAGGTTGTTCTCAAAAACAGCCTTGCTAAAACATCAATCGGCTCCCGGTTGGAGTTACTTTAGGTAGGCCAGAGGAATAAGAAGCTTCAGAATTATGGCCCTTCCATCACAGTACAGCAGCTCAAGAAAAAGGACAAGAGCAAGGGATTAAGGAAGCTTAGATATTGTTCACAAATCAACTTAATCTTTGAGTAGATGATGGGTTATAAGTGACAGATGAATAAGGAAGCAGAATTTTCAAGTAAATGTTACTTCTGTCCCACAGCCAGGAGGATTTGCTTTGCTGAACTACAGCTTCCTCAGTGCCTGACTGATGCAAGGAGCAACAACAACGCATAAAATTAAGCTAAAAAGCTTACTCTCATTCATATAAGATTTAAGGAAGAAATACATTTTTATTTTCTTAGTTTTTAAGCAGAAAGCTGGTAAGTCAAGAGAGCAAATCAAGCAGCTAAAACTTACAGGAAAAAAAAGAGCAACAAATACTCATGTCTGAACTCTCCCAGAAGTCGTTTTCTGTCATATGGAAAACCCTTCCATCAAGAGTAAGAGATAAGGTAAGCATGGTCAAATACCTGGTGTTATAGTAGAGCTCGTCTATATTGTATAAGAGTAATAAAGCATATCTGGAAAAGCCTAAGTAATCACGAAGTATACTATATGTAATTAGCCATTATGCAATTAATTTTAAAAATTATTTTTTCTTAATAAATGCATAGGTATTAACTTGGTCAATTAGGGATAAGCTTTCTCTTTTTCTCTCCAAGTGTGCATAAATATCCTTGACACAACAAATTATAAAAAAAAACCCACACACACAACAAAAAAACAAAACTCAGCAGAAGTCAGTTAAAACTGACCACACCTATTTAAAAATGCAGAAAAACAGAATGCGAACTGTTCAAGCAATTTTGTTTAGTGTATTTAGACAGCCGTTTGTCATACTAAGTTTGCTGTATTGTGGCAAAGTAAAAAATCTGTTGTGGTAACTATTTTAATAGATCTGAATGAAGATGTTCAGAACAGACTTTTAAAGCTACTTTCTTACACAGAGTATGGAGCAATATTTCTTCATTTCAATAAAGAGGTTTAAAATATTTTAATAAATGCCTTTACTTTACAGGCTTTTGTATTCCTGAGACGTAAATAAAACAGTAACTCTGTAAAGCTCATAGAATAACTACATAAGCCATTTTACAAGGAGGATATACTTTTCCTTCTTTTCTATGAGTGTATAAAGCTCTCCTTCAAGCTCTTGCTAAATCTATTGATCTGTGAAACACTGCACTCCAGGGAGGCAATTCACTTGACATTATATATCAAATGATGAGATGAATAATGATCATACCATTTGGTAATTAAAAGTCTTACAAACCTTTTAACTGACTGTACGTCAGAAAGGTCAAAAGAGATCAAACCTGGGTTTTTTTGTTGTTGTTTTGAATTCTTTTCTTATATTGGCAATAGAAACATTATCTTAACAGTAAATATAATACTACATGGCAAAAAACCAAATAATTAAATAACATACTTTTCACATTATTACACAGTTTGAATACCCAGAGAAATTATTCTTTCATCCTGAAGTACTGTTATAATCTTAATTGTTAATCTTTTGGAGAAGTAGCCACTTACCAGTATAGTGCAAATAACTAGCCGTGTTACTGGATTAAGGGAAATGAGAACAGCACGTAGAGCAAATCTAAAATACAACAAAACACCAAGCAATTAAAATAAACAACCTTGATAACTTCCTGTAGAGTTGTAGGAACCAGATTTTTTTATTAAAGATCACTACAGGCCATTTCAGAACTTTGTAGACACTGCCAGTGTTCATCACCTTACACACTGATTTGGACATTTTATCTATTAACATACAGTAGTAGCTTAAGTGTTTGACACTAGAAACAAACCCAAAATATTTAATAAAGAAGTCACCTACAACTGCAATCTCATGAAAGGCTTTTTATTTTGCCTGTAGATCTGGCAGGTGCAAAGGCAATCAAAAAATGCAGCAAAGATGGTTTTTACCACAGGTTGCCAATCCTGTGAAAAGCACTTGCACCAATAGCTAAAAGTTTCTCTCAAACATGGGGTTCCTAGAAAAAACGGTATCTATTCCGCTATGACTTTGGCATAACCTTATGGGTTGTCACGAATCAAGGCCTTCATTGTCAGAAAGAATAAATCCCTCCATCCTCATGCAAACTAGCTTTCACTGCCCACATAGACTCAGATACCAAATATTAAAGAATGTCTGAAGTTTTTCCTTTATATATTTTCCTAGAAAAAGGAATCTATTAGCTTGTGAAGAAAACATCCAACGTCTTTCTCAGAAACAAACAAAATTCAACCAACTTTCAAAAACCTACAATTGCACAGCCTCACAATCAGAATCTGAAATGACAACACAACTAATAACAGCCTGTAGGTACAGTACAGTTCTGTCTTGTACAAGAGCAAACTGGCCGCTCCCCAAAACCATCCTTAGTCTACTGAAGCCAGTATCCCTGTGTTGCTCCAGGTGCTTCCACACCACTAGATCAACTACAGAAAAGAGAGGTTTCTGGGGTAGAAGCTGAAAGAATGAGAGAGGATTTTTACAAGGCAGCAGATGAATTTGGCAGCCGAAGGACAGAATTATTCTTGGGAACTCTCGCACCCATGCTGAGTGAGGACTGGCTGTTACTATGGGATGTGAGAGAGATGTGGGACATACCTTCCCAATATCAACTGCCAGTTGCTCACAGTACTTTGTCTTTCTTTGTCTCGAGGCTGGGAACAGAGGTCAAGTTCACAAAAATGAAAGAGAGGTAATTAAATCACATGCTGTATCTTCTGGGATCTTTAAAGTACTGGACAGGGTATACAAGTTCGTAAGTAGTAACTTCAAAACACTGCCTATCAAATACATTCAATCAATCCAATATATAGCTTTTGTCAGGCCTAATAAATCAAATAAATTTAAAGTATCTTGAACCAAAAATATTCCTGAATTGTAAAATTAAACTAATATAATTTATAAGACTGCAGTAACACTAACATTTCCATTTCTCTTATAGTCCGAAAGCACAGCATTCAGCAAACCTTCACGAAACAGAGAAAGACCAAATACTAATTTTTAGAAAAGTTCAACATGCAAGATTTTAGGGAAAAACTGTTACTTTACTGTAACCAACTGGAACATTCCATTATCTTTTATTATGGAAAGAAAAAAACTGTGGAACTTCAACAATAGAACAACTTCCCTTTGAAAAGCAAATAAACAGGTGCTCAGATCAAACTTATTTTAGCAGAGTATTATGCATGTGATTTAAGCACTGACCTGTGAAAAGATGTTCTGTGGAGGCTCCTGGGCTTCAGCATATGCTCACTTAGCAAACAGCTGCAGCACTTAAGGATGCTCATGCCCTCTCCCTCCTTCCCCTGCTGTTTGTTACCTTCCCAATGCCAGAGCTGCCTGCTGCCACTCAGGGGCTGGCAAAACGACCATACGAGCACTCTCAAGTAACTTTTCTGCACAGACACGTAGTGTGGTTTAAACTGTTACATATTTTCCACTGCACCACCTGGGCATCCCTTCCACATTCATTTTCCTTTCAGAAAGTTACAGGTTGAAGAAGAGGAAGAAGAAAAAAGCTAACACAAGTTCTGGTGTAGGGGCAATAATGAGTATCTGAGAGAGGGCAAAGATACCTAGAACTGCAGCACCTGGTCATTAAATAATTATGTGCTTCAGTTATTAAAAGGATTATTGATAACCATGAGCCTAATATTTCTGCAGCAAAGGAAAAATATTTACAAATTTGCACGCCGACCTTCCACATTTCTTGTGACACTAATGCTCAAAAAGGCAAATGCAAAAATGATTCTGTTGTATGAGAAACCTTTAAATATTTTCACATTTGTTTCAGTAGTTCAGTTCAACATATCAGCCTTATTCACAGAATAAATAATAATTCTGTCATTCATTTAGTCCACTTAACCAGTGGAGAGAAACCAATCTGAGGCAAAATTTAGGTTTAAAAGTTCTGATTGGATGATTATGCAAAGGTTAAGAAATCCTGATCTTATTTTTTTTAAATAAGTAGCAATGATCAAATTTGAGAAAAAGTATACCTACCTAAAAAAATAAAGTAAAAGCCTTTGATTGGGTTGAGTAGAAATTTTGTACACACTGCTGCTGTAATTTTTTTAATAAGTGATGGAAAGAGAAAACTGGATTATTCTTATGTCATAAAAATACATCTTATAGCAAACAGAAAAGCAAGTAAAAACTAATAACGAGTGGCCAGGTAAGAAAGATTCCATCTTGAAAGGAAGAAAGCTAAATATTCACCAACCTGATTGTAGTATGTACTGTTCAGATAATAAATAATAGTTTCAAATTAGTTGCAAAACGTTTAAGACGAGGTCACATGTCTCTGTCATATCATACTATCCATCTGCTTTCCTTTGAAGGGCTTAGTAAACTTCCCCAAAATAATACAGAAAAATATTGGGCTGAATTTCAATGACAGAAGCACAGGAACATCTATACGTATTTCAATAGTTCTAAACCAAAATTTAATTCAGACTCTCCTTCAAGTATAACAACACTGAATCAAACTTACAGTCCATTTACCATTAGTGTAGTTACCTACAAAACTACGCTTAACCAAAGCACAGAGATTTTAGAATCAAATTTCTATTTCTGAATGCTAATGTACCATGTCCTACACCTTATTCTTGAGAAGCCACTGTATGTTGTTTAAACCATATATAACTTTGCAGCCTAAGATTACATGCCTGGAATTTTATTTTGCAAAACCTACACTGGATCTGTCATAATTTACAGAATCTTCATAGTGGTACTCGAATCCATATGCCTGTGTTTGGATGTAGGACCAGAACTACCACATGGACCAAAGCACAACTTGTTTTGCTTCTCTAGAAGACTCAAGTTCATAAAAAAAAGTAGAAGTTCCTTCACAAATTAAACTGTGAGTATTTGAATTTGGTAAAAAAATCTGATGCAGTTAAGCACGGTTTTCCCCATTAAATCATCAGTAAAAACCTATCTCCTGTAGGCTGTGACTGACAACAATTACCATTTAATACCTGTTTTACAGTCTACATTAAGAATTCTGAGGCCTCGTTCCTAAGGGACAGTGATCTTTGTCCAGTTCCTAGACGACAGTGTCCACATCTAAAAAAAACATTACCTCTTTCTGTTACATCCCATAATGCATTTTCCAGAAGAGAGAAGGCGGCACTCCCTAAGACAGTTAACAAGCACAAGCACCACTTACAAACACAAAACTCATTTAAAATCAGCTTTTTAGGGAGGTTAAATCAAATAATCAAATAAACATCTATTCAATTTATTTTTAGGAATTAGATCTGCTGTTATTTCTTCCATATGCAGTCACTTGTACTGAATGGCTTTCTTTATTCCTACTTTTTTTTTTTTTTAATAAGGATTTTAAATAGCTACTTCATCACATTTATCATGGATTGATTTCTGGATATGGTAACTTCGAATGCATCCCAAAAGTATAGATAACTTCTTATACTGTGTTTCTGGAAAACACAGGATAGAATAACATGAAAAATCAGCCTTCCAAAATTACTTCAGATATGGCCAAATAAGAGACTGTTCTGAAAAAAAAAAAAAAACAACAAAACCACCAGAAATAAGTTGTTCTGAGAAATATGGGAAACCACATTCGGTTTCCTTATGTTTTATAGAAATCCAAAGCAAACTACTGTTGAGGTTTCAATTTCTCTTGATAAAATTAGCTTTTATTCTGTCTAAATGGGTCTATGTTGGAGCACTCAGAGGTCTCAGCATTTTCTTCCAAAAACTGTGTAATGCTTAATGGGTTTCCATTTTAACTAGAAAAACCTATGAGAGAGAAAAGACTTCACAACAGAGAAATCAGCAGTGATTCTTTGTCTTGGATCTCCTACCAGAGAATTTAAAAAAAAAAAAAGAAAAAATCAAACAAGGCAATTATATTTATAGAATTAACATCTAAATAAACTGATGTTCTCTGTTCTCTCCTCCAAAAGACTCCACTTTCTAAGGACTTCATTTCATAGAAAGCAGAGAAAGAAAAAAAAAAAAAAAGAGGTTAAAACAGGGATTTGTGGCAATTTCATCTTCCTCCAGTCTCTCCCACAGGAAGACAAAGTTGTTGATGATCCTTTTATCCTATTGCACGAACAGGAAGAGCACCATGGAATGAATGAAAAGAGACTTCCTTCAG